>NC_058131.1:664717660-664724003 GCF_016433145.1 Gracilinanus agilis | reverse complement strand
TCTTTCTTTCTTTCTTTCTTTCTTTCTTTCTTTCTTTCTTTCTTCCTTCCTTTCTTCCTTCCTTCCTTCCTTCCTTCCTTCCTTCCTTCCTTTCTTTCTTTCTTTCTTTCTTTCTTTCTTTCTTTCTTTCTTTCTTTCTTTCTTTCTTTCTTTCTTTCCCCTAGAATACTGGCTGGTCACAAAAACTGTGGGATTTCTAGTTCTTCCCAGCTGGGAAAGAAAGGAAACTGAGGAGATATCAGGCCTTGGACAAGAGAACAAGCTATGCTGAGCATTGGGTGGGAGTCTGGAGAATGTAGACAGCAGGAGAATGAGGAAGGAAGAAAGGCAGAGTGGAAGTCCCTTCGTGGCAACAGCTGGCATCTGCCTCATCTGTGGTCTCCTTATTGAAGATCAGGAGCAATGACTAAATGGACAAGTTGGGAGATGTATAATTGTGTTTTCATCCCAGTCACTCACTCCTGCAGTATTAAAAAGTGAGAAAAACAACCCAGCCTTGAAGAAAGGTCGAGGAAAGGTTGGCCCTTGCTCTGACCCTGACTTACTTTCACTTAATTGTATGGGTTGTTTCTTTTTCCTTTTTTTAAAAGATTCTTTTGAAGCAAACATTTGTGGGATTTAATATTATTTCTGATAAGCACTTGTGGTTGACCTTGCCTTTGTTTGGAACATGAGGGCACCATGGAAGCCTCATAAGAGAGAGGGACCTTTCCCAGCAATTGGGCTGAGACCTCAACCCCCAGCTCAGTGTTGGAGTTGTGCCCTATAACTGGGAGCATCAATATGAACCTTTTCATAACTATTAATATAGAGCTAAGGCCTGCTGGGGCTTCAGGATGGTAAAAGAGACCTGGAATGCAACCTAAAGAAGCTATTTTTTCTTAACTGGATTTAGCTTTAAATACTTGAATCAATATTCATTAATGACATTTGTCTATAGTTCACCTGTGCTTTATTTATCCTTTCATGGTTTAGGTTTTAGGACTATTTTTGTCTCATAAAATGTCTGGCAGTGTGCTTTCTTAATTTTGGAGAATAATTTACATGCCTATGAACACTGGTTTGTCTCAAAAAATTTGATAAAATTCTCTCTTGTAAATTCATCAGAATTAGGAGTATTTTTGTTTGTTTGTCCTCCCCCTTTGGCAGTTCCTTTACAGTGAATTCTATTTCTTTTCATGAAATTGGATTATTAAAGATTTCTATTTGGTTCTCTGTTAATTTGGAATGATCTCTGTTTTTTAAGGCACTCCTCTGTTTCTTTTGTGTCTCCTTCTTGTTAGCCTATAACTGTGCTTAGTAGTTTGTTTCTTCTAGTTTTATTATTTTACCTTGTTTGTTTGCCATTTTGCAAATTTGATTTTCTGCCTACTTCTTTTTAATTAGATTGGCTAGACGTTTCCAGTTTTATGAGTCTTTTCAAGAAAAATCACTTAGTTTTATTTACAACTTAACTTCTAAGCTTATTTATTTCTCCTCTAATTTTTCTTATTTCCTCTTCCCTTTTCCTGCTTATTTTAGATTTGTTTTTTTTGTTGTTGTTGTTGCCTTTCCATTTTTGAAAGGCTTATTCAGTTCATTGATCCTCTCCTTTTCTAATTTGTTAATAATGTATGTTTGTAGATACAGTATATCATTTTCCACCTGAGGTCCATTTTAGTTGCATCTTGGAAATCTGTATATGTCATTTCATCATTATCATTTTCTTTCCCATAAGTATCTATTGTTTTTATAATTCATTCTCTGACCCAGTCATTATTTAGGATTCCATTGTTAAGTCCGCATTTGGGTCAGTGCCTTTTGTTTGTGTTCTCTGAATTGATTGCAATTTTTATTGTATTAAGGTCTAGAAAGGATGTGTTCACAATTTTTAACATTTGTTTACATTATCCCTGTGACCTAACGCATGGTCAGTTTTTATAAAAATCCCATGTGGCACCAAGAAATACATAGATTAATTGGCAGTGCCACTTAGAAAGTATCATATGTCTTCTACCTTTGGATTCTCCTATAGTTTGTTTGATTCTATTTTTTGACTCAATTTAATTCAATTTCTCCTTTGTTTATATTTTTTTTAGATTTGCCCCAAACTGAAAGAGAAAATTTCATCTATAAATCAATAAATAAGCATTTATTAAGAGCCTGTTGTGCATGGGGGCAGCTAGGTGGCTGAACAGATAGAGCCCCAAGGACCTGGGTTCAAATTTGACCTCAGACACTTCCTACCTCTTTGACCCTGGGCAAATCACTTCATCCCAATCAAACCTAGCCCTTACTTTATTTTTTTTCCATTTAATAATTTTTATTTTTTTAGAAAAGTTAACATGGTTACATGATTCATGCTCTTACTTTTCCCTTCACCCCACCCCACCCCCGACTTCCCCCACCCATAGCCGATGCGCATTTCTACTGGTGTTAACCTGTGTCATTGATGAAGACCTATTTCCAAATTGTTGATAGTTGCATTGGAGTGATAGTTTCGAGTCTACATCCCCAATCATGTCCACCTCAACCCATGTGTTCAAGCAGTTGCTTTTCTTCTGTGTTTCCACTCCTGCAGTTCTTCCTCTGAATGTGGGTAGAATTCTTTTCCATAAATCCCTCAGAATTGTCCTGGGTCATTCCATTGCTGCTAGTACAGAAGTCCATTGCATTTGATTTTACCACAGTATATCAGTCTCTGTGTACAATGTTCTTCTGGCTCTGCTCCTTTCTCTCTGCATCAACTCCTGGAGGTCTTTCCAATTCACATGGAATTCCTCCAGTTTATTATTCCTTTGAGTGCAATAGTATTCCATCACCAGCATATACCGCAATTTGTTAAGCCATTCCCCAATTGAAGGACATACCCTCATTTTCCAGTTTTTTGCCACCACAAAAAGCACGGCTATAAATATTTTTGTACAAGTCTGTTTATCAATGATCTCTTTGGGGTACAACCCCAACAATGGTATGGCTGGATCAAAGAGCAGGTATTCTTTTATAGCCCTTTGAGCATAGTTCCAAATTGCCATCCAGAATGGTTGGATCAGTTCACAGCTCCACCAGCAATGCATTAATGTCCAGCATTCATTACTCTCCCCTTCTCTCATTTTAGCCAATCTGCTAGGTGTGAGGTGATACCTCAGAGTTGTTTTGATTTGCATTTCTCTAATTACTAGAGATTTAGAGCATTTTCTCATGTGCTTATTGATAGTTTTGATTTCTTTATGTGAAAATTGCCTATTCATGTCCCTTGCCCATTTATGGATTGGGGAACGGCTTGATTTTTTATACAATTGATTTAATTCCTTGTATATTTGAGTAATTAAACCTCTGTCAAAGTTTTTTGTTATAAAGATTTTTTCCCAATTGTTGTTTCCCTTCTGATTTTGGTTGCATTGTTTTTGTTTATGCAAAAGCTTTTTAATTTAATATAATCAAAATAATTTATTTTACATTTGTTAATTTTCTCTAACTCTTGCTTGGTTTTAAAATCTTTCCTTTCCCAGAGATCTGACAGGTATACTATTCTGTGTTCACTTAATTTTTTTATAGTTTCCCTCTTTATATTCAAGTCATTCACCCATTCTGAATTTATCTTGGCGTAGGGTGTGAGATGTTGATCTAAACCTAATCTCTCCCATATTGTTTTCCAAATTTTCCAGCAGTTTTTGTCAAACAGTGGATTTTTATCCCAAAAGTTGGGCTCTTTGGGTTTATCATACACTGTCCTAGCCCTTACTTTAAACCAATATTTTGAATCATTTCTAAGATAAAAGGTAAGAGTTTAAAAAAAAAAAAACAGTTTGAATCCTACCTTCTCCGGAAAACCTTTTTTGTACTTTCTCCCTTCTCCTCCCATCCCCAGACCTACCTATGCACACACAGAGGTTGGGGGAGGCATACACACCCCCCATGTCCATCTCTTCTATCATGTTATCTTCCATTACATATCATATATATTATATGTAATGTATATATACATGTATATATATATATACTATAAATAATTATATATACATCTATCAGATCTGTACCTGGTTATTTGGTTATCTCTTCCCTTAGGATATTAATTTTCTGAAGGCAAAGAGCATTTTCCTCATTCTTTCCATTTTGATGCCTAGCGCATGGTAGATGCTTGTGGACTGACTGAGTGATTCAGGGCTTAACTCTATGCCCCTTTGGCTGCCAGAAAATTTGAGCAACTTTGGTCTTCTGTAAAAGCTGACCAGTAAGGCAAGGACACCAATAGATAGCAGCAACTGTGGCGATCTGCTCCCCTCCCCTATGCTACAACTAATCTTCTGATCCAGCTTTTGTGGTTGCATTTTCCTATTTAGGAATCGACAATGACTCGCCATGGGCTGTCAGATCTTACCAGTCTCAGTCTGCCCTTTAGTCTGTGCAATATTGCCCAACCCTGCTTAACCAACTTTATTTCCCACTTATTCAAAATATACTGTTTCTGCTCTAGTCATACTGACTCAGTTACCCTGAGCACATCCAGTTCGTTCCAGCTCCCTGTCCCTACTCAGCTCTTCCTACTTCTCTGCTC
Organism: Gracilinanus agilis; assembly: GCF_016433145.1. NCBI lineage: Eukaryota > Metazoa > Chordata > Mammalia > Didelphimorphia > Didelphidae > Gracilinanus > Gracilinanus agilis. The sequence goes on along the minus strand of NC_058131.1, from coordinate 664,719,466 downwards.
AGACCTACTGGACCTTCGAGACCCAGCCAAGTCCTTCCCTGGCCTTAAAGATACCTCCAGTGCCAGCCAATAGTGCTCTATCCCTCTTTTCAACTCCTAGAGTCTCTATTACTCGTTTTGTTACTTTAAGAAAAAAAACACACTTTTTTATACTTTCTGTCTTAGAATTGATACTAAGTATCTGGTCCAAGGCAGAAGAGCGATATGGGCTAAGCAATGGGGGTTAAGTGACTTGCCCAGGGTCACACGGTTAGGATGTGCCTGAAGGTCAAATTTCATTTTGTTACTTTTAACATACTGAAATGCATCTTCTTCCCTATAACTTCTCTCCATTTGTTCTTGTTTCTTGTCCTTTAAGACCAAGCAGAATACATCTGGGTCCTCCTTAATGAGATAGCCCTTCAAATACTTATGAACTCCCACCAGATCCCTCCACCACCTCCCTGCCCCTAATCCAGCCTTCCCTTTACAGGCTCCATCAGTTGATTTAACTGACCCTCAGATAGCCTGGTCTCCAGACTTCTCATCATCCTGATGGATCTCCCTTTGTTGTTGCTCAGTCATATCCATTCTTCATGATCCCATGGACCTTAGCTATCCAGGAAGTTTTCTTGACAAGGATACTGGAGTGATTTTTAATCTTTACCTTCTATCTTAGAATCAATACTAGATAATGGTTCCAAGGGAGAAGAACATTGAAGGTTAGACAATTGGGGTTAAGTGACATGCCCAGGGTCACACAACTAGGAAGTATCTGAGACCAGATTTGAACCCAGGAACTCCTATCTCCAGGCCTGGTGTTCTATCCACTGAGCCAACCAGCTGCTCCTCAGTTGAGTCTTGAAGGAAGTCAGGGAAGCTGAGTGGCAGAGGTGAGGAGGATGGGGTTAGCTAGCATCAAGCATGAAGTTATAAGATGGAGTGTCATGTTTGAGGAATGCCAAGGAGGCCAGTGTGGCTGATTCTCAGGGGAGGAAAATGTAAGAAATGTGGAAAGGCAGGGAAGAGCCAAGTTGCCAAGAGTTTCAAAAGTTAAACAAAGACATATTGTATCCCATTTTCTTTCTACTGTTTCTATGAATGCATCCTAAGATCACAATGACCTCTTGGGCTACCAAGGCATACTTTTGACTCTTATGGATCTTGCACCCATTTAAACTCTAGCAAGTTTTTCTCATGAATTATTGTTTAGCCATTTCTTTAACCATCTTGTATAACTGATGGGACTGTTTGTAAACCCTTACCTTCCATCTTAGAATCAATTCTGGGCATTGGTTCCAAGGCAGAAGAATGGTAAGGGCCAGGCAATGGGGGTTAAGTGATTTGCCCAGGCACAGAGCTAGAAAGTGTTTGAGGGCAGATTTGAACCCCAGACTTCCTATCTCTAGGCCTAATTCTCAATCCACTGAGCCCCCAGCAGTGCTTTTTAGTCCTAGTTCAAGAATTTACATTCATCCTTATTCAATTCCATTGATTCGTTTTAGACCAGCATCCTGGCCTATCAAATTCTTTGGGGATCTTGAACTTATTATCCAACAATCTGATTATGCCACCAAGCATTGTGCCATTTGGAACATCAAGAAATGTGCCTTCTCTGCCTTCATGTTGAGAAAGATATTGATAGCCTCAAGCCCAAGTTCAGCACTGGACCCTCAGCGCAGGACTCATCTCTAAGCCAGTACAGAGCCTCTATATTCTTTAGGGTGGCTCATTTGCTCAGTTCCAAATCTATCTCACTTCTTGGTCTCCTCCTCGCAGTGTTGACATGTGTGATGAAGTGACCCTTCCCTTGTTTTTGGTGCAACT
>NC_058131.1:664693539-664706300 GCF_016433145.1 Gracilinanus agilis | reverse complement strand
ACTCCTGATCTTATTGGGAAGGCTTCTAATTTATCCCCATTGCATATAATGCTTGTTGATGGTTTTAGGTATATATTGTTTATTATTTTTAGGAAGGGTCCTTCTATTCCTATACTTGAAAATATGTACTCTTGAAAAGGATTGGAAGTCACATTCCTGTGTGCTGCTGTCCACCCTTAGATAGCCTTAAGCCTTTATTATAAGCTGTCTGACCTGAAAGCAATGTTGTACAATGGCTAGGAAACTGGGATTGGAATGAAGACCATATGAGAAACGTGTTTTTGGATATGACCAATATGGAAATGTGTTTTGTTTGACTATGTGTATTTTTTATAAGGGTTTAGTTTTTGCTTTGTCTTACTATATTTTATTTTTTGTGATGGAGAGGAAGAGGGAAGGAGGAAAAATTAATTCTTATTAGTTGAAAAAAATTAATTAAAATAACTCTCAAGGGGCAAAGATATTTTAAGTGATATTACTTTGTCTGATGGATGCAACAGTTACCTGAATTTTGTTATATTTTCTCTTAAAGTGGAATTTTGTCTATTGTTTGAGAAAATTATTTAGGACCTGTAACTTGAAGAAGCCTTGGGCAGAGAGAGAATTTTCAAAGACATGAGGAAGTTTTTTCCTCATGTGAACTTTTCCTAAACAAAGATGCTTAGAAAAAAATATTATTTATTAACTATTGTCTCTCTCAGGCTTGTACCTTAAATGCAGAGTATTTTATTTTTCTTCAACAAATGCCTCACACTTTTTGGGAGACAATGTCTCCTAATGATATTTTACAAATAAAGGTCCTGCCTTAAAAACAATCTCATTCTACTGGGTTCTTGACTGAAGAACTAAAGTTTGTGCCAAAGAAGGTTGAAATGTCATGAAAGATAGCATGGCATCATGGATAGAGCACTGGATTTGGAGCCAGAAAGAAAGAAACAAGGTCAAATCTAATTTCTCTGATTTTTTCTAGTGGTGTAACTCTGGGGAAATAATTTAAACTCTTTGAATTTATTTCTTCATCTGTAGAATAGGGATGATAATAAGTAATACTGTAGTACTTATAACACTGGTAGAATATTGTTAGAAAATGAGTCTCTGGGACAGCTAGGTGGTATAGTGGATAAAAAGCTAGGCCTGGAGGCAGGAGGTTAAAATCTGACCTTAGACAGTTCTTAGCTGTGGGACCCTGGGCAAGTCACTTAATCCCCATTGCCTAGATCCTACTATTCTTCTGCCTTCGGGACCGATGCTTAGTATTATTTCTAAGTCAGAAAGGAGGTAAGGGTTTTTCCAAAATGAGCCTTCTTTTCAGGGAAGTCTGTGGGGTCAGAAAACCTCACAAAACCACCAACTTTCTAATTTCCCAAAAGCAATTTAGCCAGCTCCAAAATTGAGTTTCTGTTTAATTTTGGGCCATGTTTGTTGTCCATTTGTGAGTTCTCCAAAGTTCTTCTCATGATATTGCATAGTGGAAATCTAAGCTGATAATCTCCCCAGGGCCTTGGAGAGGCTCACTGTGGGTATGGCACTGAGCAGGAGGGCCAGGGCCAGGAGTACCATAAAATAAATATATGGTAATATCTTCTGTTTCTTTCTATATGGAAATGTATGTTTTATTTGGTTTTGTAAACATTTGGAATATTAATAATAAAAAATTGATTAATTAAAAAAGATGAAATATGTGCCTGGAAAAAATGATGAGAGTGAGGCCTAGCTAAAGAACAGTTTGTGGGCTCCAATGGGATCTACACAATGTGAAGAGAACTCAAGGAAGAACTACCACACTAGGTGGATGGACACCCTCTAGCAAATGTACGGAAGGATATGAATGAGAACAGGATAGGGCTGGAAGTTATTGTGGGTAACTGGAAGGAATAAGCACACACATGAGATCACATGTTTATCTTTATGTTAAGGTTCCTCTCTACCTCACAGGGACCTGATAATCCAATGAATCAATTGATAATTAATCTACTAAGCATTTACTATGCACCAGACAAGATTTCAAGTGTTAGGGATACAAAGACATAAAAAAATTGCCTGCCCTCAAGGAGATCACATTCTAATAGGGGAGACAACATGTAGAGAAATAGATACATACAAGAAGTGTATTGGGTGTTCAGGGAGGACTAGTACCTCTGGTATAAGAGCTTTCTAAACCCTTTTCAGGGCTGTGTATCTGTCTTCAGTGTCTACTTTTCACCCAACTCTCACCTGTGTTTCCAAGAAGCATGTGCAGCAGCCACACACCAGTAAAACTGGGCAGATAGGGTAAATTGGGTCTCAGATTTGTTGGTGAGTTTGGGTCAGGGGGGTGTCTACCCCAAGCATGTGAAGACTTCCTTGGTGGAATGGGCAGATGAGAATAATTTGTTCCAATGGTCAGGAAGGTGTTCAAATAGGTTTGGTTTAGAGCTTGGCCAGACATCAAAGATGCCAAGGTCATCTACTATATCCCAGGTGGCTGACAGTCATTCTGACTTTTGGATGGCTTCTGTACTTGAATGATTCTTTTTTTTTATTTTTTAATTTTAAATTATTTTTCCATGTTTACATGACTCATTTTCTTTCCCTCCCTCTTCTCTACCCCTCCCAGAGCCAACAAGCAATTCCACTGGGTGGTACAAATATTATCATTTGATACCCATTTCCATATTATTCATTTTTGCTATAGAGCGATTTTTTAAAAGTCTAAACCCCAAATTACATACCCATGTATAATGTGATAAGTGATGTCATATGTTCTTTTGCATTTCTACTCCCATAGTTCTTTCTCTTAATGTGGTTAGCTTTCTTTCCCATAAGACCTTCAGGAGTGTCCTGGCTTCTTGTATTGCTACTAGTAGCAAAGTTCATTACATTGGCTTGTTCCACAATGTTTTACTTTCTGTGTACAAGGTTCTCCGGGTTCTGCTCATTTCATTCTGCAACAATTCAATGAGGTTTTCCCCGTTTATATAGAAATCCTCCAGATCATCATCCCTTATAGTACAATAGTATTCCATCACCATCATATACCATAATTTGTTCAGCCATTCTCCAGTTGAAGAGCATCCCCTCATTTTCCAATTTTTTTGCGACCACAAAGAGCACCACAAAGAATATTTTTGTACAAGTATTTTTCCTTATTATCTCTTTGGTGTACAAACCTAGTAGTGGTATTGCTGGATCAAAGGGTATTAATTCTTTTAAAGCCCTTTGGGCATAATTCCAAATTGCCTTCCAGAATGGCTGGATTAATTCACAACTCCACCAGCAATGCATTAGTGTCCTGATTTTGCCATAACCCCTCCAACGTTTGTTATTTTTCTGTTGTCATATTGGCCAATCTGCTAGGTGTGAGGTGATACCTCATCATTGTTTTCATTTGTATTTCTCTAATTATGAGAGATTTAGAACACTTTTTCATGTGCTTATTGATAGTTTTGATGGATTTGGATGAGTCTGAAAGAGAGTTGAGGTTGATAACTTTTTGCAAGTCTATGTCACTCAAATATAATTCATGCTCAAGTCAAGATATCACCCCATAATGTCAGTGGTCTCCTTTGAAAAATGAAGGACAAACAACAATACACAGAATAGGTAGAAGGGAAGGCTTTGACCTTTGAATATGGTATATATAGATCATATAAATCAATTTATATCATTATATGAAATGCCAGATAGGGTTTTGTTATTGTCTGTTTGGGTGAAGTCAGTGAAATACATACTGGATAAAGATACCCAGAGCCAAGGGAACTTGATAAAATCTTTCACTAAGTCTGGGCAAAGCTACCATACATTTCTATCTTGTATGCCTTGGTTAACTTTGCTTTCCTCTTCCATGAGAGTCCTTGACTGATGTTTCATTATTGCCTAGAGGTGACCTTGGGTCTTTGAAATCTATATTGGCAGAGTCCAGCCCTGGGAAGTCGTCACATGCTGGAAAGACTGTGTTTGGAGGTCCACTAGTGCTTGAGGACAGACTAGCTAACTTCAGAGAGATTGACTCATCATTAGATTGGCTATATGGTGGTGAATTTGTAGACCACAACAACTCTTGAAGACCATCTCTCCTAAGTCTTAAAGGGTTCTCTTTCAAGCCTATATGCATCAATGGACAAAAGAATTCATGCTGATGAAAGTACAGATATTTGAAGTCTATATAATTCTCTCTATATAAATTATTATAGTCTTTGTGACATTCTGAGCAATGTTATTTTGTAGGGAGCAATAGGATATTGTAGAGCATGGCCATCAAATAGAATGTAAGTTTCTCGGTCAGAGACTGCCTCAGTTTTCTATTTGTATAGTAATGTCTAGCAGGGTATAAGGAGCATTTTAGATCAATAACAAATGTTTGTGAATTGATTGATCAGGGATACAGGTTCCATCTTTGTGACCTTGGGCAAATCATCTCACTTCAATAAGTCTTGGTTTCATCCTTACTAAAATACAAGAGGATGGGAGAGGAATGTTGGGTCTTCAAGATCCTTTCCAACTTGAAGTTAATGACTCTAGGATGACTTGTTATAAAGGAATGATTCTTATGGCAATAGAATTGTTTAAACGATGTCAGAGGAAGAAAGACAATCAGCATTTGGCTAGTCAGAGGATGTGGTTCTCAAGGAACCTCCAGGGACTTAGAGGTATTTCTGTTGGGATTTCAGAGTAAGGGCCCATTATTCCTTTCCTTTCCCCATTTCTCATCCCTCAAATCAGCCTCCTTGTGCTCTGAGGAAAGAGAAAGGAAGGAAGGAAGGAAGGAAGGAAGGAAGGAAGGAAGGAAGGAAGGAAGGAAGCCAGGCCTAAAGGTGGGAGGTCCTGAGTTCAAATCTAACCTCTCAGATACTTCTTAGCTATGGGACTGAGCAAGTCACATAACCCCTGTTGCCTAGTTCTTACCATTCTTCTACCTTGGAACCTAAGCACAGTACTGATTTGAAGATGGAAGGTAAGGATTAAAAAAGAAAAAAAAAGATAAAGTGTTATACTTGTAACCCTCATGGGGATCTATTAAAATTGTATCTTGTCCTAGTGCCCTTGACCACTTCCTGGGAGTCAGTAAGATTAGAAGTAGCTAAGATAAAAGGCCAATAGCAGGAAGTAGGATTGCGAAGGGCAGGCTGGAAGTCACATACACACTGTCCCAAAGATCAAAGAAGCATCATTTACAAATTGTATCATATATTAACCAAAAGTCACATCCTGGTAATACCTGTGGAATCGGGGGAGATATCTCCGCTCAGCTGCTCAGGTTTTTAATCCTATGAGATGGCAGTCTCCAATAAGTTCCAGATACCCAGGGAACACCAAAAGGTACTGATAATTTTAAGATGATGCACATGTGTTAAACTTCGAAGTTTTACCGACAACTTTAAGATAATTTGGTTATTTTAATGACCTAACCCCAAGGTGGCACAAATAAGATGTAGCCTGTTCCTCTTCCTCCCAAACCTATAAAAATGAAACCTCAGATTCCTGCCCCCATCCAGGTACTTTTTCAGCTCTTAATCTCTTAATGCTGCCAAGAGCTCCCAACTCTAATTCATGGTTACACGAATGATACTCTCTTACTTTTCCCCACTCCAGCCTCTTCCCCACACTGCCTGCCTCTGTGCCTTTTTATCACTTGCCTTTGTACCTTCTGGGTTTTTTTTTTTTGCCCCCACACTCTCTCCAGTTAGGAAAATGTGATGGCCGCCCTGTTTTCCACTGCCAGTCATAGTCTTTCTTGGTGAGTCCCCAAAGAACTAGGTGTGCCTGACCTCGTTTCATTATTTCATAAACTAATGATCATTTCAAGGGGCCAATCACGTTTTGGAAGAAAAGCCACAGGAAGAAGACAATGCTTTAACCCCCCAGAAGATGAATCTCATGTGAGACTTCTAAGCATCAGCCTAATAGACATTTTTAGATAGGAAGGGCTGCCTACTACTCTCAGACACATGTCACAGCAATTAAAGAGCTAACCTTGGTGTCAGGAAGACCCAAGTTCAAATTCAAACTCAGAAAAACAGCTTCGAGACTGGGAAAATCAATTAACCTCATTGAGTCTCAATTTCATCTTGAGTAAAATAGAGATAACAGCACTCAGCTCACAGGGTTGCTCTGAGAATCAGATGAGACAGAGGATACAAAGCATTTGCGAGGGCACCTAGATAGCTCAGTGAATAAGCGAATCAGTCCTAGAGATGGAAAGTCTTGGGTTCAAATCTGGCCTCAGACAACTTCCTAACTTTGTGACCCCGGACAAGTCACTTAACCCCCATTGCCTAGTCCTTGACGCTCTTCTGCCTCAGAACTAATATTTAGTATCAGTTCTAAAATAGAAGGTATGGGTTAAAAAGTAATCATAAAACCTTCTACCAACCTTTAAAAATTACTTCTTTCTACCTATCCTCACTCCCACTCCCACTCTGGGGATGGCAATAAAGCTGAGCTCACAAGAAGGACCTTGTGAGATAGTATCCAGCTCTTTTCTGCTGCATTTGCTGGAACAATTATTCTGAATCTCTATTGCTTTCTCCTCCAAATACTCAGACATGCCTCTAAACCAGTGATTCCCAAAGTGGGCGCCACCGCCCTCTGGTGGGTGCTGCAGGGATCTAGGGTGGGCGGTGATGGCCACGCCGTTTTTGTATTACATTCTATTCTGAGTTCAATAAATAGTTTCATAATTTCCAGGGAGCTAAGTAACATTTTTTCTGGAAAGGGGGCGGTAGGTCAAAAAAGTTTGGGAACCACTGCTCTAGCCCCATTGGATATGGGTAGAAAGAAAGACCCAATCGCAGGTCACTGTGTCTATGCTCCTGGCTCAAGACTTGGGAGCTTCTTCCTAAGTCTAAGCCATTCTTTCTGGCAGAGGGTGGGGTGACAGGCTGTGGGGGACAGACAACTTCCAAGTCTCTGGTCCTGCAGGATCAGCAGTCTGGCCCATGTAATTACAGTGAATCATGGCATGGACCGCCAGGAGGGGAAGGAGGAGGAAAGCTGGTCACTGTGGCTGGTTCTGGGAAAAGACATATTCCCTGAAGGCTGAGAAGGAAATATCTAGATCTCTAAAGACAGGTATCAGGCAGAATTAGCCTGGCTTCTTCCACTCTGTCTAATCAAAACTCCAGCCTTGTGCTCACATTAGTATTCTCTAGTCATTCTTTAGCACCTGGCACAAGTAGTGTTTTTATTACTGATCACCCTCCTTCTAACCCATTATTATATGGGCAGAGCACTTTGCCTGAGAAATAGAATTCCAGTGGCATTCAGGGCCCTCTACTATCCAATCTCAAATAGCTTCATATCATATAACCATGTTACTTATATCACACAATGTACTTTTTACTGTACTACTCAGATCCAAATTTCCTGCTCCCACAAAACTATAGATCTCTGAGCATATCTTATTTATTTCTACTTCTGAGACTTTTGCTCCTAGTTATCTCAGGCTAGAATTCCTCAATGTTATTTGTATCAAAATTGTTTGTCCTACAAAGCTTAAATCAAATACCATTTCCTTACCCTCACCCCGCCCCCCCCCCAATGCTCACTGCAAACAAGAGGTGGAGTACACCTTCAATTATCATCATTTGTAGATGGGTCTCATTAAGGGTAGGAACTATCCTCTCCATCTTTTTATCTCCCATGGTTCCTAGAACTGGAGAGAGACAGGGTCAGAGAGACAGAGAGACAGAGACAGAGACAGAGAGATAGAGATAAAGACAGAGACAGAGAGAGACACACAGATAGACAGACAGACAGACAGACAGATAGAGAGATAGAGAGATGGATGGATAGATGAATAGATTGATGGATAGATAGATACAGCTAGAGATAGAGGTAGGTAGACAAATAGATAAGTGTTCATATTATATGTTTATATTAGTCATTCAAGTGTCTGTGGAATGGATGAATGAATAGATGAATAGATGAATGAACTAATTAATTAATTAATATCCAAGATATTACTATTTCCATTTACAATGAGGAATGTGAGGCCCAAACACTAAATCTAGAAATGCCAGTTAATGACAAAACTAAAACTAAAATGTGCTGCACAGTGATCTTCCTACCATGCCATCTACCAGTTTTTTTGTCAATGAACTTTTCCCCCCATTTCTGCTACTAATTCATCTTCCAAAAAGCTCCTTTCAATCAATTATTCAATTATTTTAAAACCCTTATATTCTGTCTTGGAGTCAGTGCTGTGTATTGGCTCCAAGGCAGAAGAGTGGTAAGGGCTAGGCAATGGGGGGGGTGAAGTGACTTGCCCAGGATCACACAGCTGGGAAAGTGTCTGAGGCCAGATTTGAACCTAGGACCTCCCATCTTTAGGCCTGGCTCTCAATCCACTGAGCTATCCAGCTGCCCCCACAAAAAGTTCCTTTTATTGAGACATTGTACAGGGGCTCCTCAGAAGTAGATCGAGTTTGCTCTTTACCTTCCAGTTTGTAGTTGGAGAACCTGCAGCATGGGTTAATTAAGAGACCATCCTTAAACAACTTGTTAATTTGTCACTTGAACCCCAGGTTATGACCACTGTAATATGCTCTGGCAGAACACATCTAGGGCACTGTGTTGGCTTCAGTTCTGGATGGAGACAAGCTGTATTATAGCCAATAGGGGGCAACCAGAATACTACAACCAAAGGAATGAACCAGGAATGTTTCTTATAGAGAAGAAAAGATTCTGGGGCAATGGGATAGAAGACTTTAAATACCTAAAGGGCTGTCACATGTGATCCCTGAGAGCAAAATAAGGAGCAAAGAGCAGAAGTTAATGGAGGAGGGGCTGCTAGATGGCTCTGTAGATAGACCATCAGACTTAGAGAGAAGAGATCCTGGGTTCAAATTTGGACTCAGATACTTCCTACCTCTGTGACCCTGAGTGAATTATTTATCCCTAATTGCCTAGCCCTTACTATTCTTCTGCCTCGAAATTGATAACCTGGTATCAGTTCTAAGACAGAAGGTAAAGGTTTAAAACAATTAAGAGTATTGGATTTAGGCTTAATATAAAAACAATGAACATAAATGAATTGATGAATGGATAAAATAGATAAAAGAATAAATAAATAAATAAATGACGAGTATATGAATGAATGAATGAATGAATGCCTTCCTAAGAGCTAGAGTTATTTAGAAATGGAATGGGTTGCCTCAGGAAGTAATGGGTTCTCCTCAATGAAGGACATCAAGATAAGACTTGGGAGCAGCTAGGTGGCTCAGTTGATGGTGAGCTAGGCTTAAGAAAGGGGAGGTCCTGGGTTCAAATGTGGCCTCAGACACTTCCTAACTATGTCACCTTGGGCAAGTCATTGCCTAACCTTTACCACTCTTCTGCCTTGGAGCCAATGCATAGCATTGACTCCAAGACAGAAAGTATGGGTTAAAAATAAAAAAGATAGGACGGGTCAATTAGCTGTTGGAGGTAGGACAGGGTGTTATCGAATATATTCCTGCTAAAGTTTGGGTTAGACTCCATGACCCCTTTCCTGGGTTGAGGAAGAGGTAAGCCAAGAAGGTCTTCTCTAACTTGTAGCTACTGTGATTGATTCTGTGGGTGGGTGGTTGAGCAGCTGATAAGTGTCCACCTCCATGCCAAGGTCAATCATAAAATGAATCAGTATTGCTCTGTTTCCAGGAAATAATGGTTCTCCATAGAGTATCCTATCCATCAGAAAGCCTCATCCCTAACCCAGGCTCAAATTAGTCACATTAGGCTGATCCTAGGAAAGTAGGAGGGTAGTGCATGTCAAGGAAGGAAATGCTTAGCCACTATTCACTGACCTCATTCATGGGAACCAAGGTCTATGGTCAATCTTCTTATTTGCTCTAGGGGTTCTTATCTGGCCCTTGAATAGGTCAAGGTCTAAATATATTAGCTTGTCTCTTCCCAAACCTGGCACACAGGAAATGCCAAAAGACAATCTACATAAGAACGTGGTTGGCCAACTTTGTCATTAACTAAGATAGAAAGAACCCCACAAACAAGGTTCATTTTCCAAATCTCGCCTTCCACCGTACCTTCAAACCTCTCAGAGAAGTACTGAGAACACAAAGTGAAGTCCAGGCCTGTCTGGGGGTAGCCAGAGTGAGGTCGAGTTTCCCAACAAAACTCTTGAATAGGCAAGTTCAGACCAGCTCAATTATCCACTAAAATTAGTTCAAGGCCTCAATTAAAAGATGACTCTTGCTCTCTCTATCACTCACCAACCCAGAAGGCAGCCCAGCTCAAAAGGCCATCACTTACTCACCCTTTGGTCCCTAAAATCCCTTCCATTTTGAATTTACCATTCATGATCCTTTTTCTCATATGCCCCTGCCTCCCAATGGCTAATGGAGATGTAGGCATCATCTCCCATCGAAGGTGGGCTTACCATCTTCCCAGGAAGTCTGACAAGCATTCATCTAGCTTCTGCTTGAACTCTCCTTCCTCCCCTTCCTCACCCCGCCTCTTACCCTCAACAGGAGATTCCATTAAGTTTCACGAAAGCTTATTTTCCATTTGGGACAGCTCAATAGGAAGTTTTTCCTCACACCAAGCAAAATCCATCTCTCTGCCATTGTTTCTATTTCTACCTTCTGGGTTTAAGCAGAACCTGTCTAATCAATCACTTTTCCAAATGGCAGTCCTTTGGATGCTTGAAAACAATCCTTAATCTCCTCTCCTCCAAACTAAACATTCTTGGTTCCTTCAACTGATAGTATGAAATTGTCTTCAGGTCTCTTCTAGGGGCATTTCAATTTGTTATTCTCCTTCCCAAAATTTGGGTCCGAGAAATGCCCATGATCATCAAAATCTGATCTGACCAGAGAGCCCAGAAGTGATTCCCTTCCTTACTTGGGACACTCTACCTCTCAGTGTAGTTTATTATATCATTAATTTTGTATTACTCTATCAAAATTCTTGATTCACATTGAATCAGAAATTCACTGAACCCCTAGATCAGAATTCTTCACCTGAAATATTGCCTCGCCACATCGCCCAACATTGTGCTTACGAAGTTGAATTTTTTAACCCGTGTTAGACTTTGTATTTATTCATATTAAATTTAACTTTCTTATAATCAGTTCATTGTTCCAGCAAGTCAATATCTCTTTGGAGCCTGACTGTCATCCAATGTATTCGCTATTCCAGCAGCCGAGTTAACAGCTGAAATGAAGGGTATTTTCCTGCCCTCTCAGGCCCAGGCAGGAAGGCCAAATCTTGGCATCCTTTCAGTCCAATCCTATTACAAGCAGACCTGCCTGGCCCATAAAAACCGACAGAGGGCCCCAAGCTGTTTCCTGGCCAGAGGGCATACAGAGGTGGGGGTGGGCTTCCTGCTCTAATAGGACTTTCTTTTCCAGGTGCTGGAATTTGCCAGTTGCTTGGGAGAGGAGAGGAAGAGAGGGAAAGTAGAGGGGTAGAGCCAGAAAGCATAGAAAAACTGAAAGAGAAAGGAAAGAGAAAATATGGAGGGAGAGGAGGGAGAAATCTGTAAAGAAAATGAGTAGAAAAAAGACAAAAGGAAAGGAGTAGTCAATGAAGATGGGAGAACGAGGGAGGGAAGGTTATTCCAGCCTGGCCTGTTAAAAATTCAGGCTCTTCTTCTGGGAACACCCAGTCAAGGACTCCAGGATGTCTGGAGCTTGGCTCCCCAGGAGTCACCTCTGTGGGGCCCCTGGAATAGATAATGTCTGTTGGAAGAAGGGAAGGAGTCAGGACTAGAAGAAGCCAGTCTGCAGGGAAAACAGCAGGAAGCTGATATGGTCTCAGAGGGCAACTGAGATAGCAGAACAGAGAGTCCTAGAAGGCCCATGGAAATGTTGGCAAGAGGATTTGAAAGCATGAGGGCCAAAATGAGCATTGGTTGTTCAGAAGGGTCAAGGTAGGGCTTCGGCTTCCTTTCCTGAACTGTGAAAGCTCAAGACCCTCTGGCTCAGGGAAAATCCCTGGCAGTATAGAGGGGAATTCCTGGGGGGCCTGCTCCAGGCCTGCAAACTGGTTCCCTAATAGGAGTTAGCTGAATAGACCAGATTCCTCACCTCCTGACTAGGTGGCCAGCAGCCAGCCTTCCTTCCCAGGGCCTCTATTCTTGTGTAAGCAATCTCTAACATCAAGGAATTCTTCAGCTGCCCCCAGCTTCCTCACAGAGCAGCCATCTATCTCCACTGAGTTTCAGTTTCTGATCCCCAAGAAAGAAATCTTTCCCTTCTTCTCTCCCCATCTCCTTCTCCCTACTGAGTGCCAAAAAACCATTCCAGGTGCACAGTAAGTCCTCCTTTTCATCTAGCCTGAATCTGTCATGCTGTTTCTTTTCTAAGAGTTTCTTCATTTCTGACACACCACATTGGGACTTGTACTGTCCTCATTTCTAAGTGGCTCTACTTCTAATCTTCTGTGACTCTAGATCTTATCTTCCAGACTCTTATCTTCCAAATTGTAAGCTGTAAAGGGCTGGGACCATTCATCTTTATTTCTTCCCCAAGTCTAACACAGTGCTCCGGGAATGGCTGCTGAATGATTGAATGAATAAATAAATACTTGGAAAGCCATCATCTTTAATCGTCCATAAAGACTAATGAGTGATGACTCCTTTGTGGACAACAGCAGTTTGTCATATATTCTGAACTTGGAGGAAGGGCTCTTGTCAGAGCCCCTAATCCTCACATGGACATCACCATCATCATCACTATCCAACCATCTAAGGAGTGAGTGTTCCTTAATATTTATAGTTTTAAATAAACAAAAGTTCATATTTATTTATAATATAATATATCATTATATAATATGTAATTATA
>NC_058131.1:664673342-664689028 GCF_016433145.1 Gracilinanus agilis | reverse complement strand
AAGCTGTAAAGGGCTGGGACCATTCATCTTTATTTCTTCCCCAAGTCTAACACAGTGCTCCGGGAATGGCTGCTGAATGATTGAATGAATAAATAAATACTTGGAAAGCCATCATCTTTAATCGTCCATAAAGACTAATGAGTGATGACTCCTTTGTGGACAACAGCAGTTTGTCATATATTCTGAACTTGGAGGAAGGGCTCTTGTCAGAGCCCCTAATCCTCACATGGACATCACCATCATCATCACTATCCAACCATCTAAGGAGTGAGTGTTCCTTAATATTTATAGTTTTAAATAAACCAAAGTTCATATTTATAATTTAGAATATATCATTATATAATATGTAATTATAAATTTATAATAAATAACATAAAATATTATAAATAATATAAATTTAAAACATAGTTGTTGTTTTTTAAACCCTTACCTTCTGTCTTAGCAGCAATGCTGGGTATTGGTTCCAAGGCAGAAGAGCGGTAAGGCTAGACAATGAGGGTTAAGTGACTTGCCCAGGGTCACACAGCTGGGAAGTGTCTGAGGCCAGATTTGAACCTGGACTTCCCACCTCTAGGCCTGACTCTCAATCCACTGAGTTTTAGTATGCATATTACCAGGACAACTTTAAAGCAAAGGACACTGTTCAAGTGTTCTCATACATACCAGTTGTCTAACTCTGGGCAAGGAGCTTACTCTCTCAGTGTGCCAGGTAATTCTCTAAGAATACAAATCCAGGTCAGTGATAGAGTAAAATGGGAGCCTAGAGTCAAAAGATTGGACTTCAAATCCATCCTCAGATACTCACCAGTTGTGTGATTGTGGGCAAGTCACCTACCCGCTATCTGCTTCGGTGGGGATAATAATAGCACCTATGTCCCAGGGATGCTGTGAGGATTGCACTTCATCCATAAAGTAAAGCACTTTGTAAACCTTGAAAGCAGTAAGATGCCAGGCAGTTGCCAGTCTGTATTAGCAGAGAAGGTTTCCTCACTGAGGATTCCCTCCATCTCTGTAAAATCACAGGTCCAGTCAACGAATAATAAAAAGCTGACATTTCTATGGTGCTTTAAGGGTTGCAGAATGCTTTATATGTACATCATCTTATTTAAGCCTCACAAGCACTGCAGAAGAAGTACCGTAAGTATTATTCTCCCCCTTTGACACATAGGGATACAGAAAAGCTAGCCAGAAAATTGCAGAAAAGGACAGAAAGGAGGCTCAAGCTAGGCTGGGGAACAAAGCTGACTGTGTTCACAGTCTTCCCTACAGAGTCAGCTAACACTTGTATAGGGAGGGGAAAATTGAGGAAGGCTGGGGGAGTAGTAGTTGTGTACCAAGGGACAAATCTAGGGGTGGTCAAGGGCTTTCTTGCTGAGAGGCATCCATAACAAAGGCAGGAATGTGGTCAGAGTGAATGGAAAACAATAACCCTGACCTCTTCCCTTGGGTTTTGTTATTGATCAGTTTTATATATCAGCCAATTACAGAGCATCTTGGGAGTTAATAGCTATAGCCTCCACAGAGTTCCTACAGGATTTGGGGGACATACCCCGCCAGGGCACACAACTCCCATCAGGAGAGAAATAGGAGTGAGAAGAAGCTTTCTAACCCTAAGTCAGAGAGTTGTCTAGGATCAAGACTAGTCTTAGCAGCATTAGACCTAAAAATTCAAAATTATTTTGTTGAGTGCCCTTAGATAGATGTGGTATCTCTTAGCCTCATCTAGGGACTAAAAAGTGGCTTTCTAATCACTGCCCCTTAGTAGATGAGAATGAACCCAGAACATGAACCTGAAAAGCTGTATCCTAGAGGACACTAAGTAGCAAAAAGAAACTCAGTGACATTGAAACTATTGGAAACAGCCAGGAGAAAGAATGCAATGCCCAGGGAAGAACAGAGATGGAATGAACAGTGGGTAGAACATTTCCCTTCGAGACAATTTGCCCAAAGGAGAGGAGAAACGTGGCACCTTGCAGAGCGTAGCATTATTCCTTTGCCATAGTGCATAAACAGCCATGCGGTGTCCTGGCCATCAGGTCACCTTACGTGTGTTCCCTGGATGTGTGTCCTCTGATCATTTGTATTTTTTACATGTGTGTCCTCCGCAATGGAGGTGATAAGTTTTGTTAAGGTGTGAACCATGTGCTCATCAGGAGACTTTTAAATTGTCATTTATCTGCTCCACAGTTTGCTATTTTTGTTTTATGCTTTTGTTTTGAACCAGTATTGCCTTTAATGGTTAGTAAAAACAAAGACAGCCATGGGACTTTGTGAACTATAGTTCTGAGTAGGTTTGCAAAGATCTTGGTCTATATTATTAGACTTGGTCCTCACAACAAATCCTAGGAAGTTACCGCTGCAATTATCCACACTTGACAGATGATGAAAAAGGCTAAGAGGGTTGTAGCTTACTCAGGATCATTTAGCGAATGAGCATTTGAGGAAGAATTCAAACTCAGATCCTTCTCATCAGTCAGGTGCTCTTGCCACTATGGTACAATGCCTCTCAGTTCCAAGGCTGGAAAAATGGAGATTTGGGGACTAAGCATCCAGGATTTGAATCCTAGTGATTGGTAGAAAGTAAGAAATCACTTTTTTTAAATGGAATGGAGGAAATTTTTTAAAAAAAAGAAAAAGAAAAATGGAATGGAAGGACAATTAAGTGGTTCACTAGGTAGAGAGCCAGGCTTGGAGTCGGGAGGACCTGGGTTCAAATCTGGCCTCAGATTCTTCCTAGCTATATGACCCTGAGCAAGTCACTAAAACCTAATTGCTTGGCCTTTATTGTTCTGCCTTGGAACCATATCAATTCTAAGACAGAAGGGGAGGGTTTGTTTTGTTTTTTTAAGGGAATGAAGAAGGAAATATTAAAGAGGAAAGAGGTGGAGAGACTTCACAGAATTCTTATCCAAACAAGAATCAGGAAGCCCTCTGGAAAGCTAGAGGGATGGAGAGCGTGACAATGTGGTCAGCAGAAAGGCCCTTGGTGAGGATGAGGAAAAGTCCCATGAATTGGACCAAGAGGCCCATCACAAAGTGGTATGTTTTAATGCAGGCTCTGTGGCATGGCAAAAGGGGCTGGGCTTGGAGACCCCCATTTTGATCTTCTTCAGACCTAAGGACTCCACCCACCAAAACAAGCCTCTGCCTCTCATTGTACATAGAAACAGAAACATCTGTCTGATCCTCAATTACTGAGACACAGAAAGCCTAGCCAGAAGGAGGGAAGGAAGCACCAGAGCTGCCTTTTCCCCCTCCCTTTCTGTGTGCCAGCTCCTCAGCCCCCTCCCCACCCCTGCCAGGGCCATAACTTGGATTTATGTTTGTGTTATAAATTAAATTACCTTCCACATATTCTCTTAAATGGGACTGTAGAAAGGATGCCCTCCCCCTCCCATTGTTTATCCTGGGTGGGGAGGCTGGGGGCGAGGGGGTGGGTTGCTTCCAGGCTCTTGGGGGAGATCTATCCATCACCATCCTTTGTATCAGGAGACAAGGGAGAGGACTTCGAGAGAAGGAGAAAGAGGGGGTCTGGGTGATTTTTTATGGTCATCCCTCTAAAGCCAAAGGAAACAAATGATTCGAGAACTCTGAAACAAGACGGAAAAACACACATGCACCAATTCCATCACGTAGAGCTCAACGGATCTACTCCCCCAGCCTTTCTCCCTCTTCCCAGCCCCATGTACAAGTGTTGGCTGACTGCAAGCAATGCCACAAATGAACACAATCAGCTTTGTTCCACAGCCTAGCCTCACCCTCCTTTCTCCCCCCAGATGCCCTTCTTACTAAAAATTACAGCACGGCCAACCTGGAAGGGGCCCCCCGGCTAACATTTCTCTAGTCCTAGAGATCATGTAGCCTCCCCTCCCCATCCCTCGGATACCCTGAATGGTTTTTGTCAGCTGCCTTTTTCAGATGGAGGAGAGAAGTTAAGTGGCTCATCCCAGGTCATATGGATAATGTCAGAATGAGATCCCTCAACTCTCAGATTAGGACGCTACCCACTATTCCCCACCTCTCCGCCCGGGCACAGGTGGCCCATTCATCTTGTCTGAGATGCCCTCCTTTCTCACCTGACCCTCTTTGAATCCCTGTCTTCCTCCCCAGCACGGCCCCCTCTCTGTCCTGATCTCCTCCGGCCTTAGCTTTCTGCCACTCTTGAAATGACAACTAATTTACTTTAGGCGTGTACCTGTTGGATCCTCCATAGCAACATGCAAACCCTTTGACCTCAGCCAGGTATCTTTGTATGCCTAGGGCAAAGCACAGTGCTTTTCCAGTAAGAAGCACTTAACAAACATTTGTTTAATTGAGTTGAATTATTATCTGGTCCAACTACCTAATTTTACAGATGAGGAAACCGAAGCCCGTGAACTGAGAGATTTGCCAAAGGTCATGTAGCCAGTTGGTGACAGGGGCAGGACTGTAACTGAAACCTCCCAATTCCTAGCCCAGTGTTCTTTCCACTATCCCACACTTCCTCCTTGGACTCTTGCCACACCATGCATAAAAAGCAGTCGGGCGAGAGTGGCAGAGATGTAGAGTCCCTGGAGGTAACCTCACGTAGCTATTCTCCTGGCTTTTCCTCTTCCTGATCCTAGTGGGACATTCGAGTCTCTTTCTGAGAAATCCCTGAGGCATAGGAGGAAAACTTTCAGAGTTCCAGTGGGCTGATGGGAGGGATGGGTAGGAAAACGATGCTGCTTATCTATATTCACTGGGAAGAGGCCAATCTGAGGGGATGGCAGGAATTCAGGGGAGGTCAGAAGGAGGATAGCAATGCCCTGGCAGGAGCGGGTGAGGAGAGATTTGGCATCTGGGTAGTACAGCACACAGCTGCATGGTTGGGTAAGATGGGCCATTCAAGTGAAGACATGCCAGTTCTTGCCAGTGAGTTGGGCTGTTCCCCAGGATTAGCAGCTGTAACAGATGCAGCCAGGGTTCCATTCCCAAGCAAGGGCACGGGCTGGGCTCAAGAAACTGCTTATAGGTGAAGAGGTGGAGGCAACAACTCAAGTTTCGAGTGGCTGGATTCCAGGTTAGCCTCAGATATCCTTGCACTGGCCCCATGGGCTTTCCTAGGTGTGGGGGGAGACAGAAGTGCTATGTTTTTCTTAGAATATAGAATATTAGAATTGAAAGGAACCTCAGAGGTTCCCTCTTCGACATCCCCCAACAAGTAGTCATCTGGATTTGGCTTGAAAACCTCCAATGATGAAGATTAGACTCAATGAAATAAGGTTTTATTGAGTCCCTACCAGACTGCAGAGGACTTAGCTAGGCTTGGTGATGACTACAAAGAAATCTATGGCGTGGCCACTGCCCTCAAGAGGCTAACAATCTCACTGGAAAGATACAACTTATACACACAAAGCTGTTGGATGATACCGCAAACCATCATGTGTCAAAAAGACTGGTGAACTCAAAAGTACCATCGGAAGTCAGGAGAGGAGTAGTCAGGGAAGGCCTGGTGGAAAAGGTGAAACATGAACCGGGCCCTGAAGATGGTAAGGATTCAAATAGATGGAGATGGCAAAATGGGGCATTCTAATCTGGAGGTAACTTCACAAGCAAAGGCAAAGGCAGCAATGAACACGGAATGGGATGGGAGGAGGTAGGGTTCATTAAGTCTCGCGGAGTCGTACAGAAAGAAGGGCAGAGTACATAAAATTATAAGTTTAGAGATGGAAGAAACAGTAGCGTTAGTTTAGAACAACTCCCCCATTTTATAGCTGAAGAAACTATGACCAAGAAATGGCAATTCCTTGCCCCAGCTTACGCAAGTGGCAAAGCAAGGATTCAAACTCAAGACCTCTGATTGCAAATCTAGCATGCTTCCCAATGTACCACAGTATGTCGGAACTATCTCTGAAGGCTATATTTTTAGAACTTCATTCCCAAAAGGGGCCACAAACGAAATAATCAAGGTCTACCAGCCCATAGGAAAATGCATAAAAGTTGAATCTGTTGAGGCTAAATGCCCACCTCCAGAGGAGAGCCTTTCTTTGGTGGACACTCAAATGGGCTAAACCTTGATCATTTTGCTTTGGGACCCCTTTCAGGGAGAAGGTGCCAAAAATAAACAATCTTCAGGGTCTGGCATAAGGCTTACATCCGATTGGTAGTGATAAAGGGGCAGCAGGAAAATATTAAGAATGAACTTTGGGGGGCTCCATTTGCACCTGGGTTGAGAAAAAGGGGGTATTTAAGCTAGATTCGTGCTCTGCTCTCGTCCTGGATGTATGATCATCAGACTTTTATGACTTTAATAGGAGGGAGAGAACAGGAGTCAATAGCCAAATATGGTAGGCTCCAAGACCCTTGTGGGACTCAGTGGTGGTGGCCTGGGCTTCTTTCCCACTTCCCTCAGAATTTGTTGCAGAAATTGAATTCTGGGGGCTTTTTTTGTTCAAGGTGGGGGGGTGTAGGAGAGAGGGAAGAAAGAAAAAGATGAGGGTACAAAAGCAGACTCTTTGCGACTGCGGAGTTCAGATATAGAACCCATTAAAAAGGAGGAGAGAATCCAAGCAATAATGTTTGTTCTGAGGATCTGGAATAAGAGCTCCATCGCTGTTCTTCTAAAGCTTTACTCAAATTATTATCATCTAGAAAGCATGTCAGTGGTGGCAATCATACGAGATAGTCTATAGCCACAGTCCATCCTTAACAAACATTTTCTCTTCTATCAGTTGGTTGATTCCTAGCCAGAAACACATCACCTACCAAGTACTCAGTGCAAAACATGGCTGAAAAAAAAGAGCCTACTCTCTACTTTACGCTCAGGACGCATGTAGTGTGATTAAGAATAAAAGGTACCAGGGTGCCTAGGTGACCAGTGGTTCAGTGGCTAGAATCAAACCTAGAGAGAGGAGATCCTGAGTTCAAATTTGACCTCATATACTTCCTAATTAGACTCCAGGCAAGTCACAGCCCCAATTGCCAAGCTTTTACTATTCTTTTGCCTCAGAACCAATACTTAGTATCAATTCTAAGACACAAGGCAAAGGTTTTTTTTTTTTTACTAGTTGTGCAAATCACCTTACCCTATTTGCCTCAGTCTCTTCATCTGTTAAGTGAACTAGAGAAGGAAATGGAAAACTGCTCCAGTATCTTTGTCAAGAAAACCCCAAGTTAGCAAAAAACTGGAAAATGAGGATATGCCCTTCAGTTGGGGAATGGCTGAACAAACTGTGGTATCTGCTGGTGATGGAATACTACTGTGCTCAAAGGAATAATAAACTGGAGGAATTCCACATGAACTGGAAAGACCTCCAGGAATTGATGCAGAGCGAAAGGAGCAGAGCCAAAAGAACATTGTACACAGAGACAGATACACTGTGGTAAAATCGAATGTAATGGACTTCTGTGCCAGCAACAATGCAATGATCCATAACAATCTGAGGGACTTATGAGAAAGAATGTTACCCACATTCAGAGGAAGAACTACAGGAGAAGAAACACAGAAGAAAAACAACTGCTTGAACACATGGGTTGATGCGGACATGATTGGGGATGTAGACCCGAAACGACCACACCAATGCAACTATCAATAATATGTAAATAGGTCTTGATAGATGACACATGTTAAAACCAGTGGAAATGCGTGTCAGCTATTGGGGGGGAGGAGGATGGGGGATGTAAGGGAAAGTAAGAACATGAATCATGTAACCATGGCAAATTTTTCTAAAAAATAAATGAATTTAAAAAAGAAAGAAAAAGAAAGAAAAAAAGAAAAAGAAAACCCTAAGTGAGGTCATGAAGAATAAGACATAACTGAGTAATGACAACAGATAATTACTCTGCCTTAACTTAACCAGCCATGTGCTCTTTTCTCTAATCAGACTTCTGAGCACTCAGGATTATGCCAACCAGAGATCTGACATCAGTCAGGGCTTGTCACCATAGCTCCCAAACTACTGATCACACACCTTACAGAGTAGTACTAGAACTGGCTCCAAATGATTCATGAGAGCCGATTGTTAAATTTCTTTAAAAAATTTTTTTTTCAGTTACACATAGAAGCAATTTTTGACTATTTTTTTATGATATTGTAGGATTCAGATCTTCTCCTTCCCCCCACCTCACAGAGGTAAGAAATAGTCTGGTCATACGTACCAGTGCAATATAACCCCTATATTCCATATATACATATAACCCTCATATTCCCCATATATATAATATAAACTCCCATATTCCCCATGTCATGATAGAAGACACGTCACACATACAATAAAAACTCATGGGGGCAGCTGGGTAGCTCAGTGGAGTGAGAGTCAGGCTTAGAGACAGGAGGTCCTAGGTTCAAATCCGGCCTCAGCCACTTCCCAGCTGTGTGACTTTGGGCAAGTCACTTGACCCCCATTGCCCACCCTTACCAATCTTCCACCTATGAGACAATACACCGAAGTACAAGGGTTAAAAAAAAACTCATGAAGAAAATAAAGTGGAAGATGGCATACTTTCATCTGCAATCAGACTCCACCAGTTCTTTCCTTGACTGTGGAGAGCATTTTTCATCATTTTGGTCCCTTGTGATTATCTTGGAATAACTGTTAAATTTTCAATGCAAGCTTTACACCTTGAAAATTGGCAAATGCTACAAAATGGGGGCTTGATTCATTGTTTTGCTGATTGTTTAGACTTAAGAAAGTAATGAAGGAAATATTAAGAATGCAGATTAAATTGTAAAGTGTGTTGAATGTTTGGGATTTTTATTTTTTGGAGAATTGGCTGTTAGACCTTTACTTTTTAGGTCCCTTTCCTTGAGAGAGACCATGATGAAGTGGAATGGATAGATTCAGGAAATCTGAGTTCAAATGCTGACTTAGGCACTTAATGGGCAAGTCATTGAATTTCTTTGGACCTCATTTCCTCATATATAAAATGAGAAGGTTGGACTTGCTGGTTCTAAAGCCCTTACCAGCTCTAATCAATTATCCCATGATCCATGGGGATTATTGTAACACTGGGACCCAAGGACAGAGGAACCACTCCAACCAGGACACACCTGCCTCTATGGAGTCCTAGAACCCATTCTTCCCACACACCCACAAGTCAAGACTCAGTTGACTCAACCAATCCATCACTAAGCATTTATTAAGAATTTACAATGGGTTAAGTGCTAGGGAGATGAAGAAAAGCAGGTCCCTGCCCCATATCACCCCTCGGTGCTAGCCCAGCATCAGGTCTGGGGATCCTTACCCAAAACGCCATGTGCTTTCAAATTGCCTTCATCAATTTCCCTCTTCACTCATACCAATAATCACTAACATCCTGTCTCTGTCTCCACCCCCTCAGATCCCTAATCACTCTCTCAGCCACTGCAGTCACTCAAAACAAATGTAAACTCTATTCTACACTTAGTCACGAAAATCCAGAGACCGGCTTATTAATAAGACACCTATTCCATCAATTACCAGCATCAGGAGGACATCCTAATATTCTCTGAGTCCTTTTCACCTCAACATATAATTGCCAACACTTCAAAATTAATGAGTAAACAGTGACTTTATTAAGTCCTGGAGAACTGAAAGAAGAAGCCAAGACTCAGAGACCCAAGGCTTGATCTGAGAGGACTAATTGAGGCAGATGTGGCTTGGTGGTGGAAGAGATCGGTAAGGAGGTTTCAGGAGCTCAGCAATCACACAAAAATGGAGAGAGATGCGATTTGGGATTTTCTTTTTGTTTTGTTTTGTTTTTGAGAATCATGGAATAATAAGAGGCAGCAAAGTGGCTCAGTAGAGAGTGCTGGATCTGGAGTCAAGAAGACCTGAGTTCAAATCTTATTAGATTTGCAACTATGGATAATTCACTTAATCTCCACTTGCCTCAGTTTCCTCATCTTTACAATGAGAAAAATAATAGCAATTACCTCTCAGAATGTTGCGAGGATCAAATGAGATAATAGTTGTAAAGTGCTTTGCAGACCTGAAGCATTTTATAAACGTCATTATGTTATTTATTATTATTATTGCTATAAAATACAAAAACCAGTGGCCCCAGAGAGCAGCAGCATCACTTAATGATTAAAGTACTGAACTCAAAGTCGAGAAGACCTGGTGGGCAACTAGGTAGCTCAGTGGATAGAAAGCCTGGAAGTCTGGAGATGGGAAATCCTGTATTCAAATCTAATTTTAAATACTTCCAACTGTGTGACCCTAAGCAAGTCACTTAACCTTCAATGTCTAGCCCTTTACCAGTCTTCTGCCTTAGAACAAATACTTAAAATCAGTTCTAAGATGGAAGGTAAGGAGGAGTGGAGGAGAAGGAAGAGACCTGGGTTTGAATCCCACCTCATGCTCAAAAGCTAAGCATTCTTCACCAGTTCACCCAGTTTCTCTGAACTTCCATTTTCTCATCTATAAAAGGAGGATTGCCCTAAACACCTCCCTCTCATGTTAAAGTTGAATACATAATGAAATGATAATTTGTAAAATGTTACAAATTTTAGGGCACCATAGAAATGTGAGCTACTATTATTAGAGCAAGAAGATAAGTTAAAATCTTGCCTCTACCACTTTAGCAGCTGCATAATTTGGGACAAATCCCTTGACTTCAATGGATCTTAGTTTCCTCATCTGTAAAAGAGAAACAATAATGCTTGGCACTAAACCCAGCATCATTGAGAGAATCACCTGAGAATGAGAATCTGTAAAATATTTTGCAAAACTTGAAGCACTACTAAATTAAGGCTTTTTTCATGGAATATTAGAATAGGAAGTGGCCCTAAAGGTCATCTAGCCCAACAACCTCTCTCTCTCTCTCCCCTTTTTTAAGCTCTTACCTTCTGTCTTAGAATCAACACTGTGGTTCAGTTCCAAGGCAGAAGAGCAGAAAAGGCTAATGAGGTTTAAGTGACTCATCCAGGGTCACACAGGTAAGAAGTATCTGAAACCACATTTCAACCCGGGATCTCCCATCTCTAGCCCTGGCTCGCAATCCACTGAGCCATCTAGCTGTCCCCCAACCTCTTTTTACAAATAGAGAAACTGAGACCCAGAAAGATTGGTACTTTCATTTATGGCTCTTAGAAGAGGCAACTAACGATGGAGACTCAACTTATTGCCTCAAGATGGGCTGGGAGGGAGGAGACTTGTATCTCTTTCTTTCCATTAGCTAAGAACTATTTCAAGCCTGGACCACACTGCTGCCAAATTCCACTGCTTTTGATAATTGGGGCCTGGGGCTGAGCCCAGCTCTGGTCCAACACCCCAAAACCACATCAGCTTAAGTAGGGGGGAAAATGGGGATCAGAAATCTTGGGGTCAGCAGCCAGGAGACAGACGGGTTTCTCTCCAGGGCTTTAGGAAACCAGGCCAACATCTGGAGCCAACACCAGCCAAGGCAATCAGGCGGATTACTGCGAGCTGAGGGTTCCGGAGAGAGAATGTTTGGAACAATGGAATGGGGACAATTACATTTATGTGAGAACATGTGGCATGGAAAAATTCAGCTGCTAATGTGCAGGGGCAACTTTATTTATTTATTTAGGCTTTCTAACACACACCCCTCGGTCTCCAACTGGCCGGCTGAGTTACATCTGTGAGTGCAATTTAGGAACACTCCTAGGGACCTTGCCAAATAAACAGCTGCAGCCCCACGCTCCGAGGCCCGTTCCCCAAACCCCAGAGCTACCCACAAGTCCAAAGCCACATCCCATCCCTCCCTCGACGAGGGCCCTGCTGAGCCAGAGGGAGGGGAAATACTCATTAATCACAGGGAGAAGGCTTCCGGGCAGCCCTGAAGACAGCCCAAGCTGGCCTCTTCTGGGAGGGAGGTCCCCAGTAGGAACCCCAGGGACAGCCACAGCTTAGATTCTGACCCAGTGTCTGCTGAACCAGCTGTTAGGGTTTCCTGCCCTTAGGGAAACCAAAAGGGTTGGGGAAGATGGCCTCTAAGATTCACTTTCTTCCAATCATTTTATAGATGAAACTCAGAGAGCAGAAGTATCCTATAGAAGGTCACATAGTAAATTAGTATCAGAAGTCCGACTAGAGCCTCTGTCTCCTAATTTCCAAGATCAGGGCTTTCTTTTTATTTCTTACTGCCAAATCCAAGTGAGGAAGGCATCTTCTAGGATAAACTCGTCTAGTGTCAGACTCAACTCAAATGGGGAGCCACTAAATTGTACGTAAGGATCTCTGTAGCTGCATATCGACTTATATGAAGGGGAAAATTATGGTTGGTTGGACTGAATATGAAAAAAAGGGTTGGTCGCCAGGAATTGAATAAATATCAATTCCAAAATGATTTTTTAGCAATTTATTTATCATCTTCACACTTATAATATCTTACATTAGCATTGTCTGTGTTCTGACAGAAGAGGAAAATGACAAATGCTGGAGGGGATGAGGAAAAGTAGGGACACTAATGGACAGTTGGTGGAGTTGTGAACTGGTCCAACCATTCTGGGGAATCATATGGAACTAGACCCAAAGATCTATAAAAGTGTGTATACTCTTTGACTCAGAAATACCACTACTAGGTTTATTACCCATAGAGAACAAAGAAGAAGAAGGACCTATATATACAAAAATATTTCTAGCAACTGGTTTTGTGGTGGCAAATAATTGGAAACTGAGGGAATGGATGAATGAGTGAGTTATAGTATATGATTGTGATGGAATTTTGTGGATGGAATAATGTGATGGAATATCTCATCAGAAATGAGAGCAGAGTGGCATCAGAAAAACCTGGGATAGTCTATATGAATTGATGCAGAGTGAAGTGATCAGAACCAGGAGATCATTGTACACAATAAAAGCAATATTGTAATGATGATCAATGATCCAAGACCATTGCAAAGGACTCATGATGGAAAAATACTCTCCATCTCCAGAGAAAAAAACTGTTGAATTCTGAGTGAAAACTGAAATATAATTCTTCACTTTTTTCTCTTTTTTTTTGCAACATGCCTAATATGGAAATATGTTTTGCATAATTTTACATTTATAATTGATATCATATTGCTTGTCTTCTCAATGGTACAGGGAGGGGCTACAAGGAGAGAGAAAATTTGGAGCTCAAAAATTTTTTTAAGAATGTTAAAAATAAATAAGTTTTCTAAAACCATTATGTTCTATTGTATTTTTATTTATTTTGTTCAATATTTCCTAATTACATTTTAATCTGGTCCAGGTGTCAGTAAAAAACATGTTTGTCACCTCTGTTCTAGGGTATTGGCTGACTATACTCATGGATGATTAAAGCTACAAGGGACCTTAGGTTCTTCATTGAAAAAATAAGAGGATTGTTTTGTTTTGTTTTTTAATTTTAATATTTTTATTTAACTGATTAATTTGGAACGTTTTTCCATGGTTATAGGATTCATGTTCTATCCCTCCCCTCCTTCCACCCCCTTGTAGCCAACTTACAATTCCACTGGGTTTTATGTGTCATTGATCAAGACCTATTTCCATATTATTGATATTTGTTGCTAGGGTGCTCATTTTGAGTCAATATCCCTAATTATATCCCCATCCTCCCATGTGATCAGGCAGTCGTTTTCTTCTGTGTTTCTACTCCCACAGTTCTTCCTCTGAATGTGGATAGTGTTCCTTCTCATAGGTCCCTCATAGTTGCTCTGAATCATTGCATTGCTGCTAGTAGAGAAATTCATTACTTTCTATCGTACCATAGTGTATCCATCTCTGTGTACAATGTTCTCCTGGTTCTGTTCTTTTCACTCTGCATCAATTCCTGGAGGTCATTCCAATTCACATGGATTAAGAGGATTGGTTTTGAGGATCATTGAATCCTAGAGAGGAAAGGTGACTTATCCAAGGTACACAGAAAATTGCCAGGGCCAAGACTTAAACCTTTTCTCTCCTGGCACAGTCCAGTGCCCTTTCCTCTATGATCCAGTACAACTCTCTGATTTTATAGATTTGGCAAATCTGAGGATGTACTCAAAGTGGGCACAGTTCCAATCTTGTCTCAGGCTAAATTTCCGACTGGACCGGAAGACAGAAAGTTCTGTAAGAGGACACCATAGTCCTCCACCAGTTTCCCTGAAGCCCTTCGATGATAACAATGATTATAATTAACATTTACCTAATATTTTAAAATTTGTAATCTCTTTTACTTACATCATTTTATTTCATCTTTATAACAACCCCATGAAGTAGATGGTATTATTTTCTCAGGCCTCATAACAGGTACAATATGTTATTATAAGCCACCACTCCCCTATATGTGTTATCAAAGTCAGTTCCTTAAAGGTAGGAATATTTTTATCTGTGTCCCTAGGACCTAGCACAGTACTTAGTAAATTGTTGTCCAGTCATTGTTCAGTCATCTCTCACTCTTCATGACCCTATTTGGAGTTTTCTTGGCAAAAATACTATGGTTGCGATTTTCTTCTCCCGTTCATTTTTACAGAGAAGAAAACTGAGGTAAACAGGATTAAGTAACTTGCCCAGGGTCACCCAGCTAGTAAATACCTGAGCCTGGATTTGAACTCAGAAAGATGAGTTCAGGTCCCAAGCTCTATCCACCATACCACCTAATCACCCCTGCTTGATAAATAGTGGGTGCTTAATAAATGCTTTCTCATTCATTAATTCATTATCATGATATCATTACCACTGTCATATCACCAGCTGGGGAATCTAAAGATCAGTAAAAGTTTTGATTTCCCCAAAGTCACACAGCTGGTAAATATGGGTATTTGAACCTAGATCTTCTTAGATCCAAACCTTTCAAGCCCAGCATACCCAAGATGGCTTCTGGTTAGCATCAAAGAGTGATTTGTTGTTTTGCTCTTGTTTAAAGACAATTATCCTCAGGCTTGAATCTATTAGATGTGACATTTCAGGATGTATTTTAAGGAAAAAAAACTTGCCAGACAATTTGTGGCTGGAGGCAGGTATACCATTTGCTGTGATTAAAGAAAGATACAGTAAGATCCTTGTTTGAGTCCACCCAGGAGTTCACCTCTCCTTAGTTTTTCTAGGTTTTATTTAAGAGAACTTTGAAGTTCCAGGAGCTGAGATAAAAGCAATACCACCAACAGGGGCAAAAAGCACAAGAGAGCAGGGAAAGTAGAGAGCCTCTTTGATTTTTAGACCAGACAAATATCATCTCATGCCTGGATTACCTATCTTAATCAATTTGCAAGGATTTCCCAATACTAGCCAGGTTTAAGATGCTGTTAGTCAAGACCTTTAAGGTTTCTCCTGGTTCTGAGTCCTATCAGTCAATCGATAATCATTTATTACGCATCTGCTATGTGCCAGGCACCAAGGCTTCAGCATCTAGCAGGGAATAGCCCCTGCCCACAAGAGACTTAGTAAATATGAGATGATTTTGCAAGAGATGGGGGTTTAGTGAGGGGGACCCAGAAACTCTTCATATAGAAAGTGGCTCTTAAGTTCAGTGAAGGAACTGAGGTGGGAGGGTATTCTGGAATTCAGGGCTATGATTACATACTGTTCCTTATGCCCTGGGGCCAGTTTTGGATGGAGGCTGAGCATCACCCATAATTCAAGCTGAGAAAAAGAAAGAAAGGAAGAAAGAAAGAAAGAAAGAAAGAAAGAAAGAAAGAAAGAAAGAAAGAAAGAAAGAAAGAAAGAAAGAAAGAAAGAAAGAAAGAAAGAAAGAAAGAAAGAAAGAGAGAAAGAAAAAAAAGGAAGGAAGGAAGAAAAAAAAGGAAGGAAGGAAGAAAGAGGGAGGGAGGAAGGAAG
>NC_058131.1:664668592-664673311 GCF_016433145.1 Gracilinanus agilis | reverse complement strand
AGGAAGGAAGGAAGGAAGAAAGGAAGGAAGGAAGAAAGGAAGGAAGGCCTTACGTTCTGCCTTAGAATCAATACTAAGTATTGGTTCCAAGTTAGAAAATTGGTAAGGGATAGGCAATGAGGCTTAAATGACTTGCCCAGGATCACACAGCCCAGGATACATGGAAGTATCTAAGGCTAGGTTTGAATCCAGGGCCTCATCTCCCAAGGTCTGGCTCTCAATCCATTGAGCCACCTAGTTATCCATGATTTCACCAGTCTCAAATGCCCAATAGATATACTAATACACTGTTGATAGAACTATGAATTGGTCCAGCCATTATGGACAATAATTTGCAACTCTGACTCACAAAAACCACTACACTATGCGTACTTTTTGATATCACTGCTATGCTTATAAGAGTCAATGAGGGGAGTTGCTTAGGTGACTCAGTGGGTTGAGAGCCAGATATAGAGATGGGAGGTCCTATATTCAAATCTGTCCCTGACACTTCCTGACCCTGGTCAAGTCACTTCATCTCCATTGCCCAGCCCTTACCACTCTTCTGCCCTGGAATCAATACATAGCATTGGTTCTAAGATGTAAGGTAAGGGTTTTGTTTTGTTTTGTTTTTAAGTCAATGGGGTGGCAATGAGATGAAATAGTGGACCTGTAGTGAGGAAGACATGAGTTCAAACCCAATCCTGGGACACTTAACAACTGTATGATCCTGGGTACATGAAAACCTCTGTATGCTTCCATTTCCTTCTCTGTAAAATAAGCATAATAATAGTTCCTGTCTCCCAAAGGTTATTGTATAAATAAAATGAAAAAATATGTATTAAAGTACTTTTCAGCCACTACATTAAAAACACTATGAAAATGCAAGTTTTTATTATTATACCCCAAAGAAATTTTGTACCAGAAAAAGGAAAATGACTCATATATACAAAAATATCTATAGCAAGTCTTCTAAATGTGATAAGGAACTGGAAACTAAGGACATAACCCATCAATTGGGAAATGGATGAAAAAAATATAGTACACAAATGTAAAAAATATTATTGTTCTATAAGAAATGATAAAAGGACAGTTTCAAGGAAACCTAGATGACTTGTACAAACTGATGCAAAGTGAAGTAAGTTGTATCAGGAGAATAACGTTGACAATTACAAAATTGTAAAGACATCTTTGCAAATTTTAGTAATCTATGAGACAATCACAATTGCAGATGATCAATGATGAGGAATATTACTCACAGCCTGTCAGAATAGAAATAGTCTCAAGATACAAATGAGATTTTTTTTTTTGAGAATGGAAAAATTTGTTTTGCTTGATTATGCAAATTTGTTGGGAAGGTTTTGCTTTTTTCTTTACTATTCCAACGGGAGAAAGGGAAAAATAAACGTTTTTCTAATTGAAAAAGAAATGCCCCCTTCTATAGGCTGCTGAGTGGGAAGAGCCAAAGACCTCTTCACCAGAGATATAGTCTATGTTGGGGGACAGAAGCCAGAAGGGTAAAACCCAGATCAGTAGATAATTGTCACACAGGCTGAAGATGTGGTCAGCATCAAGAAGAAAGACTGGTCCCTGGGAGAAGAAGAACTGGTTCTAATTCAGCACCAATCCTAACATAATTTATCACTCTCAGCTCTCTATGGGTATCTGCCTATTGTTATGGCCCTTATACTTTTATATGGGGGAGGCCAATGCTGCCTTCTTATTTTCCTTGAGTTTTACCAGCCACCCTTCCCAGGGCTACCCAGACTATCATCCCGAGGAGATAGGAGTGATTCTAGACAAAGGAGGGAATTTGGAGTCAGCATCTGAGTTCAGATCTGAATCTGCCACTGCATGGCTACTGTGTAACCAAGTCATGACCAAGTCATGATGCTCCCTGAGATTTTTTTCCTCATAAGGAATATGTGACCCCTCTTCAAGCTCTAAATTCTAAGAGAAAAGACAATCTACAAGGCAGTCTAACAAATAACTCAACTTTAGTCCTTCATCCTCCATACCACTGGTTACTTAATCTTTCTAGAACTTTGCTATAAACAAGTCAGTTCCCTGTTCAAAAATCTATAAGAATGGCTCATTGGAGGGGCAGGTAGGTGGCTTAGTGGATGGAAAACCAGGCCTGAAGATGAGAGGTCCTGAGTTCAAATGTAGCCTTAAACACTTCCTAGTTGTGTGAGCCTGGGCAAGTCACCTAACCCTGGTTACCTAGCCCTTATTGCTCTTCTGCCTTGGAACTGATACTATGTATTGATTCTAAGACATGAGGGAAGGATTTGGAAAAAAAAGTGGGGGGCTCATTGGAGCTGGATAAAATCACAGATTCATAGAATGCTAGGGTCATATGGTTTTACAGAAGATAGTCAAGCCTGGAGTCAAGAAGAATCAATCATCTTCCTGAATTAAAATCAAATATGACCCTGGATAAGTCATTTGCTCCATTTTCCTCAGTTTCCTCATCTGTAGAATGAGCTAGAGGAGGACATAAAGCACTATAATATCACTGCCAAGAAAACCCCAAAAGGATTCATGAAGTGAAAAATGTCTGAAAAACAATTAAACAAAAGTCTAAGCTGGTCATTCGATAAATGAAGAATATGGGACCCAAAAAAAGTAAGTCATTTGTCCAAGCACCAGCCTGGAAGCAGAGGCACAACTAAAATTCAGGTCTCAGAACTTCTCATTCTCTTCTCCTCCACCAGCATCCAGTCCTCCACCTCAATTTTATAGATGAAGAGTTAGAAGCAGAGTAGCCTCCCTGGACAGTCTTAGGACTAGGAGCCAAGTTCCCCGACGCCCAAAGCAGGGTCTTTCCCACTCATAACAATGTACAGACAAGCTGGTCAGGGAAGGCTTCCCAGAAGAGTAGGACCCTGCAGAATCATGTGCTCTTAATCAAAAGTAAAGAGTACAATCATAAGAAGCAACCTAGTTTGGTATAAATTCATCGACTAGAGAGTAAAAAAAAAAATTGTCTGTAGATTCCAGCTCCGATATGTATCAGCCATGTATTCCTGGACAAGTCACTTCTCTCACCCTTACTGGTGCCATCTGAAAAGTGAGGATAACTATACTTAAACAACAACAACAACAACTCTTACCTTCCAGCTTAGAATCTATGTTGTGTATTGATTGGTTCCAAGGCAGAAGAGCAGTTAACAGCTTGGGGGTTAAGTGACTTGTCCAGAGTCTCACACAGCTACAAAATGCCTGAAGCCATATTTGAACCCAGAGATCCACTGAGCCACCTAGCTGGCCCCAGGGATACTTATACTTTGACCACTCATAGTTTCACAGGGTTTTTGTTAAAACACATACATGCACACACAAAAAAACCCTAAAGTGCTTTAAAAAAAAAAATATATATATATATAGGGAATTAAAAACTTAAAGTTAAGAGCTTAAAATTGTACCAAGATAGCTTAAATATAAACATGAACTAAAATTGTACTTTTAGGACACCCTATATAAGTTATTATCATCATAAAAATAATAATAAAATAAATATTTCTAAATATTATATGTAAAATTATTGCACATAATATTTATAAATTTTATACATAAATTTTATAATTGTATGAATATATGAATGAATTATAGAACTATAGAATATATAATTATATAAATATTAGATTAATTATACCAATGTATAAAGAAATTATACATATTAATTAATATTTATATAGTTCTTTAAGGTTTACAGAGCATTTGAATCCTTTGTAAAAGGGCCAAAGGAACAAGGGGATCTAGCTGCCTGAACCCTCTCCTGCCTAGCAACCCTCATCTCCATTAAAGCCCCCAAACCAAGGCTCTGAGCAAATGCCAGGAAGCCCACTCACCAGCCCTCCTAGGCAACAAGGCACTTGGTAGAGCCAACAGGCAACCCAAGCCTTGAAATACTCCTAAGTCACTTATTGGATGGGCTTGGGGGAGTGTGGAGGAAGTGAAGGGAATACATCCTGAATGGATCCCCTGCCCTGCTCCCACAGCTGGAGAGGATTGTTCCTCCCTCGGGGATCAGAGATGATGATTGTTCCATCATGAATCTGGCTTCATTCATCCAGTTATGCAAATTAGCCTATGAGCTCATGGCCAAAACCTTAAAATGCCTGGCAAGGGGCCAGGACCAAGAACTATTTAATAATACCCCCAACCCCCCAGACTTCATACCTCTGCACTGGTTCTCATTCCTTCTAGAGACCATGGCTTTCTGGGTCTTCTTTTGCAGGATTACAGGATCTTTACATGTTCAAACTGGAAGGGACCTTAGAGTTCACCTAGTCCAGCTTCCTCACTGAACAGCTGAGGAAACTGAGTCATAGAACCATTGTTTGCCCAAAGTGGCACAATTCTAGGAAGCGAAGAGCTAAGCCTTGAGCCAAAGCGTTCTGACTCTTGATGCATCTTGTGTCTGTATCCTTTACCATCTTCCTTTTCTATTTACCTTTCTCTTGTACTGAAGCATATATGCCTCCCTGAAATACATGGGATTGTTTTCTTTCTTTCGATGCTTTTATTTGCCATATTTGCCAACGTCCCCCATCCTACCCCACCAAACCCTCGTGTCTGTTTCGATGCTGGAAGTTTTCCAAAGGGCTGAATAGACCTGTAGGTGAATTGAGTTTCTCTAAAGACAGAATTCTATCTTTTTCCTCACTCTTGGATCCAAGGATCAGTGTCATGGGATTGGGAGTGGGATGTGCTGACAGTCTTGGGGGGGGGGGG
>NC_058131.1:664634185-664659977 GCF_016433145.1 Gracilinanus agilis | reverse complement strand
AAGGAAGGAAGGAAGGAAGGAAGGAAGGAAGGAAGGAAGGAAGGAAAAGAGAGAGAGGGAGGGAAGGAAGGAAGGAAGTATGAACAAAAGAGAAAAAAGGAAGAGAGAGAGTGGGAGGGAAGAAGAATAAAAGAGACGTGTTAAAACTCTGGGAAGAGTTTCTAAGGCTATTCTAAGTTGTTTTTTTTTGTTTTTAACATATAGAAGTTTGTTCTAATAATATCTGTACAATACTTTATCGCTTTCAAAGTTCTTTGCTATTGATTATCCCACAACTACTGCCTTCCTCCAAGGCAACACAGGCATTATTAACTTCATTTTCCAAAAAGGCCCAATAAGTTTAAATGATTCATCTGAAATCTGAAATCTATTGACTGAAGATCCAAAACTTTCCAGTCTACCACATCGACCTGAGTCCATTTCAAGGTAGTCCCATTTGAGAGCAGAGGGACGAATAAGATGACTCCAAGTTACCAGCAGACCTTCCAGGCCCCTTATTGGCTACATCCCTGACTAGACTATGTACAAGTGGAGGGTGGGAGGGAAAGAGGGGCTATAGTATGTGTGAAAGGGAACTTAATAGCGACAGACTAGGAATCCCATACTCTTACGCCCATTCCTCCAGCTACCTTGGCAAACTCATCATGTTCTGCTCCCATCTCTTCTCTGAAGATCAGTCAGTCATTCACTATGTGCCAGACACTGTGCTAAGCTTGGAAATACAAAGAAAGACAAAATCACAGCCCCTCAACAAGCTCATGTTCTAAAAGGAAAGAGAACAGGCACAAAACTATCCATCTAAGATGTGTGTGTGTGTGTGTGTGTGTGTGTATTTGTGCAGGGTAAATGGAAAGCAATGTCAGAAGGAAAACACCAGCAGTCGCTCTTCTGTGGCATCAGGGGCCAAGATGGCATCCCAGCAGAACCTTCTGACTTTTTTCTTCAACCTTCAAGCTCCAACTCCCTGAAATTCCCTACACCTCTTGCATGCCTAGGGACTGGCTCGGGGCCAACTCCTTTTAAAACTAGAAACCTAGCTGGCTTTCTCTTCTGCTTTTGCATAAAGAGAGAGAAAATCAGAAGCAGTGACCTTGGAAAACCTTGCTGTTGCTGTGATGTTTTCCAATAGGCAAAACAGGATAAATCACTCCAGCATGATTTGGTACACTGCTTTCCTATTTCCTGCTCCCTGGTCTCAACTGAGCACTGGCATGTTTGTTTGGTTGTCTGTCTGTTTGCTTCTGCCTCCCTCTCTTTTTTCTGTTTGTCCAAGATGGAGCCATGTTGGTAGTACGGTGGCAGGGAAACAACTGCAAAATCCCTATTGGGAACTGCTCTCACACATCCCAGATTTGTCCTTACCTCTGTCATCCCAGAAAGGCCCTATGGTACTGCAGAAAAGGCAAATTAAAACCCTAGATATCTCTGGGGATAATACCTTCCCTACCTAACTCTTGGGGAGAAGAATGAGGAGATGGAAGGAAGAAAGGAAGGAAGGAGTAGGAGGAGAAAGAGAAGAAGGAGAAGGAGAGGAAGAGGAAAAGGAAGAGGAAGAGAAAGAAGAAGGGAGGAAGAGGAGATTAATATGCTACTTTAAAGTTTTACAAAGAGCTTTTGCACAAACAATCTCATTTAGTTAAATGAAATACTATATATAAAAACGCTTTACAACACAAAGTGTTCTACAAAGGTAAATTATTACTATATGAAAATGCACCTACTTTCTCTTAAGAAATATGTAGCCCATCAAAATAGAAAAACCCCAAAACCAAAAATGACCGATAAACTAACCTCAAGGAGTTCTGATTTCATCCCTTACAGAGAGGAGGAAAGAAATAAATTCTTTTTCTAAACTTGTTTTGTGTCATTGTGTTGTTGTTATTGCTCTGTTTTGTTTTGCTGAGTTGAATTTGGAAATTAGAGGGGGAAATAGAAGCCATCTAGTCCATCAGCTCTGCGAATATCTCTTTCTGTTTCTCTCTCTGTCTCTGTCTCTGCCATAACCCCCAACTCTCTTTCATCCATTCTCGGAGTCTCCCAGTCATTTGATCTGGTACGGAGGCCAGAGTTCCAAAGGGAGCACAGGAATAGTTTCCAAGTCACCTTTCTAGCTTTAGACAGAATTCTAAAGGACAAAATTTTTATATATAATATTTATCTGACCCTCAAAAAACATGTGTGGAGGATAGCTAGGTGGCTAGAGAGTCAAACCCAGGGAAACCTGACCTGTGTGACCCTGGTCAAGTCATTTAACCCCAATTGCCTAGCCCTAGTATCAATTCTAAGACAAAAAAGTAAAAATTTAAAAAAAACCAATAACAACAAAAAACCCAAAACTTGTGATGTAGGAACAAGTACCAGGTCTGGAGTCAGGAGAACTTGGATTCAAATCTGGCCTCACTTCCTAGCTGTGTAACCCTAGAAAAGTCACTTACCCCCATTTGCTTAACCCTTATCCTTCTGTCAGAGTTGTTATCATTAAGAAGTTCTTAATAATAACAACAGAAAGTAAAAGTTTCTATTATTCTATATTCTGTTATCTGATATTATTAGGCCCATTTAATAGATGAGAGAAATGAGGCCCCAAGAAGCTATGACTTCCTCAATATTAAAAAGCAAGCAAATAATACCCCCAAGTTTCCATCCCACCCAGTCTGCTGTATTTAAATCCACTCCTTCCACTCCTACAGAAAATAAGAGAAAGAGACACCTTTAATTAAGTGCATGCTCAATCCCTAACACAAGACACAGCTACCGATGCGGAACCAGAGTCCATCTCGAATGAATTGTGTAGCCACCATTTTTCTGACCTTCCTAAGGACACAGCTGAATTCTGGGCTTCGCGCAGTAAAGAAAATAGAAAGGATGGCCTTCGTGGGGGCTGGGGAAAGTCCTAAGAAAGCCAAGTTTTAATTCTAGGGCCTCGAGTAGTTTATGTCATTCCAGAGACCATCAGTGGGCTGAGCCCAGAGTTCAGGAGCTGAGGATGAGGGAAAAGGACAGAGCAGAGAAGAAGGAGCTTCTGGGGCAGCCACAGAGAGTTTTCTTCCCATCGAATGCTGGGCCCAGAATGGATGGAAGCAGACACCCAAAGAGGCAAAGCCAAAAGGAAGGAAGAAATTCCATCTTTCCTGTGTTCCCTGCCTCAACCGTCTCAGTCGGAGCCCTGCTGGGGAGCGACTCTGTCAGGTGTTTGGACACGTAGAGCAATCTTGGCCGGTCTATGATCCCTGGAGTTCTGGGAGTTCTAAATAGCATTAGAACTGGTAAGAATCTTCTCAATCTTCCAATCCAATAGTTCGTACCTTTTTTTAAGTATGCAAAACTCTCTTAAATGTAAAAAAAAAATTGAACACATACTTTTATGATAGTAATTACAGTTTTAGTACCCGTTGGCTAAAGAAAGACATGCTAACAAAAGTCAACTTTCCTTACTGCTACTGTTAATGAGATTTTAAAATGAATTTGTGTTTATTAATCACATTTGGATAGATTTTTAAAAATACATATATCGTACGTGTAAAATGTTTATTTAGTCGTCGGGTAGTATGTTTGCTTGTTTATGGGCTTATGTATGCTTTGGAATGACTCCATGGCCCCTTTATGGATTGGAAATAATGACCTCATACCAACTCATTTTGTAGAGTAGAGTGACTTACCCAAGGTCACAAAGCTACTTACGTACCAAGATGGCGGCACTCTTCTCATTTTCTTGGGGAAAATGTTGAACTTTGCTATTTCCATTTCTAATTCTCCCTAATACTTGAGCAATTTGGGAAAGAAGGGCCATCTAGGACATTAGACCATAAAGCCCCAGTGATTTGCGTGGACTCTCCTTTCTCCAGAATCAGGGCTGGCCGGTTCTGATGGGGAAACATGAAATGACTAAGCAAGACAAAACCACTAGCTGGGAGCAGCAAGCAGTGCTGGGAAGGCCAGCAGGTAGGCACCTTCTTGTGCTTACAAAGAGCATCTTGTTGCTTGTGTCTGTCTGTCATCGGGTGTGGTGAGGAGAGAGATTGGGGGTTGGTGGGGGAGGAGGAATAGGGAGAAAATCTTGTCTTAGCATGACTGGGAAGGGCACACAGACAGGAACAAGTCTCTGCTGTTAATGCCAATGATGCCTGAGTCACTGGCCTGAGCCCAGCTGGGGCAAAGGCTTACCAGTCCCTCCTCCCCTTGTCTCCCCAGAAGAGAAGACTCAGAGGCTCGGGTTCAGGTTTTGCACTGATTCTCTAAGCTAGGGCAAGAGTTTTCCTTGTGCCACCCCTAGAAAAAAGGAGAGATGTTTGGCTCTACTCAGAAGGGGTGTGTGTGTGTGTGTGTGTGTGTGTGTGTGTGTGTGTCTGTATGTCTGTGTGTCTGTGTGTCTGTGTGTCTGTGTGTGTGTGTCTGTGTGTAAGCACTCATGAATGCACACACACATTTGTGCCAATCGGACCAGGTGTTCTGAGGGGGCAGGCAGGGTCATCATCCAAGATGTTATGGCTACAATCCCAAGGATCAAATGGCAATCAAGACCACACTAGTTGTTAATTAAATTAGTTCAGATTAGAGTCTTAGAGAGCAGCAAACACCTGCCATACAAAGTGATACCTAAGCAAAAAAAAAAAAAAAGAAAATGTCTTGCCCAGAAAGCATGTAACTTAGACTAGAAAGCTTTCCCTATCCCCTATCCCACCCAGATAGCTGCATGATAACATGGACACGGGGGTCACTTCTTCCTCTCCAAACTTCCAGGTTCATTGCTAATTAAAAGAAAAGGAAAGAAAAACAATCAGGGTGGGAGACGTCTAAGGCCCTTCCCATCTTCAAATCTTGTGAATCAAAAGTGGGAGAAGCCTCAGGATCATCCAGCTCTTGACCACCAGAGCTTACTCACTGTCTGTCTACCTTATGCCAAAACTTTCTATGTCTGCATGTCTTTATTCTTGCCTCATGTTCTCTTTCCACTAGTTTTTAAACTGCTACCCATTTTCACTCAGGCTTTGGTTCCCCCTTTCTAAGTATCCAACCCACTAGGAATCTCCGTGGAGCTGCTGGATGGCTTCAGATGGCTTCAGATGGCTTTAGATAGAATAGAATAGATAGATAGATAGATAGATAGATAGATAGATAGATAGATAGATAGAAGGAAAGATAGATAGATAGATGATAGATAATAAGGAAGAAGGAAAGATAAACAGATAGACAATAGATAGATAGATAGATAGATAGATAGATAGATAGATAGATAGCTCTTCAATGTGCTCTGAAACTTACAGTCCGAAAGAGTTGCTTTAGGTATTAAGATGTGAAGTGATTTGCCTAAGGTCACATTGCCAATAAATGTCAGAAATGGAAATCAAACCCTGGTCTTCCTGTCTCCAAATCTAGCTTTCTATGTACCATACAATGCTGCCTCTAAATTGCAAGATATTATAATAACTAATACTTAAAGAGTAATATATAATATACATAACTAACACTGGACTAAGAAATTTACAATTGCTATCTCATCTAATTGCAACATCCCTGGAAGGTAAGTGCTATTATGATCCTCATTTTACAGATGGCGAAACTGAGGCAGGCTGAGGTTAAGTGACTTGCCCACACTCACACAGCTAGTTAATGTTTGAAGCTGAATTTGATTTCAGGTCTTCCTAATTCCAGACCCAGAGCTCTATCCACTGTGCCACCTAGCTGCCCTGAAGTCAGTTCATAGAGGATTTGTAGAGAATTCTGGAGAATGGGGGGGGGGGAGGCATTTGAACTGATTCTTGAATGATGCTGGGAATTCGGAATGCAGAGCTAGCAGCAACTCCTCCTTCCATCTTCTCACTATGAAAAAGCTCCTTGGTGATGTCCACCTGCTTGGCTGGTTAATGTCACGGTGCTGACAGAGCAGACTTTCTTGAAGGACAATCGGTGTTGCAGAGATAACAGACCAGACTCCCTGGCATCAACTTGCATCCTTCAAGGATAACAGATTTCCTTGACATAAGAATAGAACAGTGATTAGCGGGAAACTGAATTTCTAAACTTACCTCAGAGACAAATGAAACGTGACTTAGGTAGTTACGCAAAATGTCGGTAGTGATCCAAAATGAAATCAATTACTGAAAAGAATCAATTTGACTGTCTCAGTTTTCACTTCCACATCATATTGTTGACTCAACATGTAATAATGGACTAAGATCCCATAATCCTTTTCACGTCCAATGACCAGTCTGGCAATGAATCTCTTTGATTTTGTTAGGCTGATCCTAGACTGGACATCAGAAATACAGTCTCTCTGTAGACCTAACCAGAAGCCATTCTAGCTTGGTAGACCCT
This sequence comes from Gracilinanus agilis, assembly GCF_016433145.1. Lineage (NCBI taxonomy): Eukaryota > Metazoa > Chordata > Mammalia > Didelphimorphia > Didelphidae > Gracilinanus > Gracilinanus agilis. The sequence continues at coordinate 664,653,662 of NC_058131.1, read as the reverse complement.
GTCAGAGTCTGTGTTACCCTGGCATTGTCTTTGAGAATCAGTGAGGCCTCAGGGGATAGTAATAAAGGTGTCATCATAACAGTTCACATGGGTCTCTACATCTTAGGGTTTGCAAGGTACTTTCCTCCCGACAATTCTACAAGTAGCAGGTGTTTTGAATAGCAGGAGTAGCACACCTCTGGGGACAAGAGAAAACCCAGAAGCCAAGATGAGGGAAAAGACCAGAAGCCACCAGAAACTCCAAATGGGAGTAAAGTTGGAGGAAGGCATCCCAAGTGGGAATCAGACCTCTGAGAAGAGAAGGGGAGCGTGGCCAAAAGTCCCAACAGCTTCCCAGCTCTGTCTCCAGCTATCCCTGGCCAACAAATTGTGGTTCCATGACCCAGACACACTGAGAGAGACAAATGGATATAAAACTATATTTATCATAGACACTTTTGATGAATGGCATCAATGTCCATTAGTCGCAATACATTCCTAACGGTCAAACCAATGCCACATATATTGATGTTTCCTTAACACATTTGGAGTCTATTATCTACAGTTAATTTTCCAGAAAGTTGTTCTTTAATAAAAAGGAGCTCCAAGTAACTTAGGTTGTTCTTCCCCAGAGCTCTGCTCTCAGCTCACAAAGCTCTTGATAGTAAAAATCACCATTCATATCCAAGCAAGAGTGGAACATCTTAGCATGGGACTCTAGGGGAGTCACACTGAAATTAGAACAGAAAGGAACCTAGGAATTTGCCAATATGGATCCCATGTGAAGAGCACATAAGTCTTAAAGTATTTTTTTAATATATACTTATTGATTTTATTAGGGGGTTCTCTACTTTTTCTTTTTTTTAAATTATATTTGATTTTTCCCCAAGTACATGGAAAAATAATTTTAACATTCATTTTATTAAACTTTGATTTCCAAATTCTCTTTCTCCTTCCCATCCCCCTTCATCATTCTTCCTCACCCCTCCCTGAAATGGTAAGCAATTTGATATAAAACATTGTCTCAAAACCATTTCTATTCAATTGGTCTTTACTGACAGCCTACTATGGGGCCCCCCACTGCCGTGGATTCTGCAGGATATACAAAGATATGTACTATGATAAAGCCTTAAGAAGTTTACAGTCAGGGGGCAGTTAGGTGGTTCAATAGATTAAGAGCCAGGTCTAAAGATGGGAGGTCCTAGGTTGAAATCAGATACTTCCTAGCTATGTGACCTTGAGCAAGTCACTTAACCCCCATTGCGTAGCCCTTCCCACTCTTCTGCCTTGGAACCAATACATCCTATTGATTCTAAAATGGAAGGTAAAGGTTTAAAAAAAATGTTGTCTAGGGCAGATGGTAGTAAGTGCCATAGTAGCAGAAACCTGGGATGATGAGAGCTTTCGTTCTTCATATTTGCTTCCCCAAACAAGAATTTAATAGCAAATAAAGAAGAAATGAGGGTACTATCTCACCAACATTCTTGGGGGGAGGGGGAAGGGAGCTATCCCCAATTCTGGAATAAAACATGAGATGAGGCATTGGAAAGTCTACTCAGATACCCATTGTCCTTTCTATTTTCAAATCTCCCATAGAGTCATCCATCACCAGGCTAAAGAGAAAATCTGCTTGGGTCACATAGCTAGGACATGTCAGGGATGGGACTTGGAACAGGTCTTCCTGATAATTAGGCTATCTCCCTACTCACTACATTATCCTGCCTTTCCAGGGACACATATGTGCCCTCAAAGCAGGGGAACATTGAGGTCACTGGAGGGGGAAAGAGGAAGGTCAACAGAAGGAATTTGTTCTGGTGGGGGTGAAATAAGGAGGAAGCAGGAGATCTGCCAACTTCCCATTTGAACTAATTCTACTTCATGACTTGCATAAGTGGTTTCTTTGTTGAAGAATTGTAAATACTTTCGGTGCCCCCCCTATAATTCAGTGCCCTGAGCTAGAGCTCCAGTAGCTGAATCCTAGTTCCGTTCTTCTGGGGAAAGATCTTGCCCTTAGTGGGTGGCCAGTGCATATTTCTGGACAATGCAGCTCACTTCACACATGAATATTTGGTTTCCCAACTAGACTGAAAACTTCCCAAGGGCAGCGACCCTCACTTTCTTCAGAAAGTAAACCTGCATCTTTGGGATGGAAATTGGCATAGGGAAAGATTCGGAGACGAGGAATCAGAAGAAGAGTTCAACTAGAGAGTCTATCACTTAGCCATAGGCAGGTAATTTTAAGTGGGTAACCAGGGGGTGAAATGGATAGAGCACCAGGTCTGGTTGGAATCAAGAAGAATCATCTTCCTGAGTTCAAATCCAGACTCAGACATTTACTAGCCATATGACTCTGGCCAAGTCAGTTACCTTCTATTGGCCTCAGTTTCTGCATCTGTAAAATGAGCTAGAGAAGGAAATGGCAAACTACTCCAGTATCTTGGCCAAGAAAACCCCAAATGGGATCATGAAGAGTCAGCTATAACTAAAATGACTGAACAACAAGATAAATTTAAGTCATAAAATACAAACCTCAAAGTAGTTTTAGAGATAATCTAGTCTTTAGAACCAAATACAGTTTGGCCAAATTGTTTAAAATGTAACAGAGAGGAGCAGCTATGTGGTCCAGTAGATTAAGAGTGGGTTTGGAGATGGGAGGTCCTGGATTCAATTCTGGCCTCAGATTCTTCTTAGCAGTGTGACCCTGGACAAGTCATTTAACCCCTATTGCTTAGTCTTTACCATTCTTCTGCCTTGGGGAACTGATATTCTAATACAAAAAATAAGAGTTGTTTTCTTTTTTTGTTGTTGTTAATAAGGTAGGGAAATATTTATCAAAATAAAGAAAAATACATTAGAACATAAATAATGTTAATCTACTTTGTTTTAAGTCAATATGTGACCCATGGAGATCTTATTTAGTGGTAATTTAGTGGTCTCGTTTCTATTCACACTGACTCAGGCCAACCTTACTTAATAATGAAGACAGCAAGCAAAGGGCAACAGAGGGGAAATGATTCAATCATAAACACGCAATATATACCTATATACACATATCACATGCATGTGTATTTGTATGCTTGTGTACAGCATATTTGAACACACAAACATGTGTGTTTACAAACATGCATTCACATATGTACATGTAAATACACAGTTGTATATGTGCATGTTGTACATGTATGCCTATACATGCATACATAAATTCACTATATGAAGGTAACTTTATACCCTGCATATGTGTGTGCACATGTATGTGCATATGCACACGTGTCTGCATATACACACATACTTCTCAGAATGTTGGTTCCTTGAGGGCAATGACTATCCTTGCCTCCCTTTGATTCTCCAGCGCTTAGCCGGATGCCTGGCACATAGAAATTGCTAGAAAACGCATGTTTTCTAACCAGCTGGCATTCGTGCTCAGCCCTCAGAAAGCCCGGCTCAGTCCTGGACCCAGGAGAGCCCCTCGATGAAGGCTTTTTCAGGAATAAGTTGTTTCTTCCAGGAAGCGACAAGCCCTGTCCTTTCCTCGCTCATGTTCCCATCTGGCCTGGGCAGACAGCTGTCCTTGGGTGGCCAGCCCTCCAGCTGACAGGGACTCACTTTAGGGCCATGTGACTCAAGATGAGGTCTTCGGAGCCCTCTGGTTCGAGGCTCCTCTCGTCCTACCCAGACTCTCTGAGATGAATCATGGGCTCATCAGTGTCTGTGAACAAGCCCAGCCGACCACAAACCAAGCAGAGAAGGACAGTGGATGGTTTGGGGCTTGGAGCCCTCAAAGCGTTGCTCTTGGGAACCGGGGAGATGCCCCCCCACACAGACAAGAAGGAAGAACCCCAGTGGAAGAGGAAAAATAAACCAGCCACCTTGTGGCACCGTCTGGGCTCTGTGGGGTTTCTGCCAGCACCCCAATGGCCCAGAACATGAACACACGAGTCCTCTAATCTACATGCATGGAACATTCAACAAGAGACATCACACCGGGAGCTTCCAAGCATTAATACAACAGGTCATATAGCTATCACGCACACAGGCATGCTACACACCCCACACAGCTCACACACTCCCTCCTGCGCTCCTCTGCTTCTCTACGCAGCTCACTCATCACAAACATGCATGCTCACTCCACACGCAAATACAATAAGCGGCATGAACCCTCGGGTACAACCGCAGGACACGAACACCACTAAATATTTCACAATCCACATGTATAGCTAATCACCACGTGGTATAAAAACGGAGCCCATGTCCCATACATGCTATCAACACGTATGTACAGCGGGTGTCCCTAGTCCAGACATGTATGCCTGTACAATGCCCAGCACACCAAGCGAGGCTTCCACACACTGAGGACGCTTTGCAGTCGGTGTCTCTGAGAACAGACAAACCAGGCAGGAAGGTCCTGGCAAGCCTCCTGTGTGGGAGGGTGGGGGAAGGCTGTGGGAGGGGTGACGCGGAGCCCTGGGCACCCCCTGCCAGCCAGCCAGCCGAGGTGGCACCAGCCGAGGCACAGAGCATTGGGCAGCAGCTCCCAGCAGCCCGCCTGCCCCAGGATCCCAAGGAAAAGCCAAGGTCGGGGCCGGGGGCCTTGCCATTTGGATGCCCCTGTGTACAAGCCAGCGGGTTGCGATGCTTCGCCATCCGCTGCCATGCTCAGAGGGAGGGCAGGAAGTCAGGCTGCGACTGACAGCTCCCCCCAGAATGTTTGTTTATTCATGAGTCATCCGTCTCCACAGACTGCGTCTTCTTGGGGGGGGGGGCGGGGGAGAGGGGAGGAGGGGAAGAGGAGAGGAGAGCTGGGAGGGGAAGGGGAGGGAGAGAGGCCAGACTCCACAATAAACAATGAACAAGCCGGGGAGAGTTCTGCAAACCAGCCGCGCTGATATTAGCCATCATGTCAACTCGGGTTAAAGGCGCCTTGGAGCCTCCCAAGTAGACTACGGGGAGGATGCTCCGCTCGCGCCCCTCCTCTCTCCCCCCCCCTCCCCCACCCCCACCCCCATTATACCGGAGTCGTGCCAACTTCCAGGCTGGAGAACAGTAATTGCCTCCTCTCCCCCCCCCTCCCCCAGGAAAGCCAGCTAAATGCAGGGTACCTTTTCAAAACAGTGGGATCAAAACCTATTATTTGGCTAATGAGTTTCCCGAGTGTGGCTCCCTGAACTTCCCGCAGACAATGCGCCCTCCTCACTCTTGGGTTCGATTCCGGGCTGCCCGGCAAGGTTCGAACCCTCTTGTCCAGAGGCTCACAGGGGACTACAAAGATTTTCCCAAGATTCCTCGTGAACTGACCAGCCTCGGTTTCCCTGTTTTGTAGCCAATTGCAGGCAGAACTCAAGTCTTTCGAGGCTTTCCCTCCTCGAAATCCATCAGTCAACAGCCTATGAGCATTTATTAAGTATCTACAGGCAAGAGAAATCGTGCCATGATGCCCAAGGAAAGGGCAGGGAGACAGTGGCTGCCTCAGTGGGCTTACATTCAAATTAGCTATAACTTCCTTACCAGATAAATGTTTATTTGTATATATATATGAATATATAACACGATATTTTATACATAACCTATACAAAGGATATAACAACAGTTATCATGATGGGGATGGAAGCTAACATTTATATAGCACTTATAAGTGCCAGGAAATATGCTAAGTGTTTTACAATGATTATCCCATTTGATCTTTACTGCAATCCTGGCAGATAGATACTATAATTCCTCCCCATTTGATGGATGAGGAAATGGATACTGACAAAAGTTACAGTGACTTATCCAGGGACACCAAGGTAATAAGTGTCTGAGATGGGATTTGAACTCAGGTCTTCCTGATGTCAGATCCTGCCCTCTAAATACACAAAATGAATATTTGGTTTTTTTTAATTTAAACATTTATTAATATTCATTTTTAACAGGGTTACATGATTCATGTTCCTACTTTCCCCTTCACCCCCCCCCGCACTCCCCCCACCCATGGCCGACGCACATTTCCACTGGTTTTATCATGTGTCCTTCCTTGTTCAAGACCTATTTCCAAATTGTTGATAGTTGCATTGATGTGGTCGTTTCAAGTCTACATCACCAATCATGTCCACCCCAACCCATGCCTTTAAGCAGTTTGAATATTTGTTTTTTATTGGGGGAGAGGGAAGAGGTTGCCAACAACTGGGAAGGTCAAGAAAGAATTCTAGGAGGAGATAGATGGCAGTTGACTGAGCTGAACCTTAGAGGGATCTTGGGGTTGGAAGAGACAGAATTGAGGAGGAGGAATGGATAGCATCCTAGGGAAGACAGCTAAATAATAGAGGAGAGATGATAAATCATTTATGAGGACCAGCAAGAAGACCTGGATGGCTCAAGCACCAAGTTTGTGAAGGGACATAATGTAGAAAGATAAGTTGGAACTAGGCTGTGAAGGCCTTTAAAATGCCCTAGAGAAAAGTTTGTATTTTATCAGAAGAAAACAGAGGGAAGGGGGCAGCTAGATGTCTCAGTAGATTGAGAGCCAGGTCTAAAGATGGGAAGTCCTGAGTTCAAATCTTGCCTCAGACACTTCCTAACTGTATGGCCCTGGGCAAGTCATTTAACTCCCATTGCCTAGCCCTTATCTCTCTTCTGCCTTGGAACCAATATACTATATTGATTCTAAGACAGAAGGTAAAGATTAAAAAAAAAAAAAAAGAAAGAAAGAAAGCAAGCAAGATGGATAGTATTACTCTACTTTTGGAGATGAGCCAACTGAAGCTTAGAAAGGTTAAGTGACTGACTTACAGCTACACAGCTAGTAAATGGCCAGGGCTTAAATTCCATAGGTATATAGCAAGGTGGATAGATGGCTGGATGATTAGATTTGAAGTCAAGAAACCTAGACTTGAGTTCTTTAAGTAAGGTTAGACAGCCAGTTCATAGCAGGTCAATTTTAAATACTCTAGAAATTCTCTTTTTAAAGAAACTAATGAATTCAAGGGAGATCACTTATGGTGGAAACCCAGCAAAATTGTAGAACTAGAAGACTTTTGTTATTAGTTTTGTCTTATTTCTAGATTCCCTTCTCTCTTCTCCCACTCCTATCCTCACCTGGCCAAAGAGGGATCTTCTCAGTGTTAAGTGAATTGGAAATATGGTTGTTCCTCTGCATAAATAAGGCAAGTAAATGGCAGGTCTAAATATAAAGTCTGATTCAGTGAAATTTGAAAGAATGAACAGGCAACGGGGCTGAAGCATCCAAGAAAATCACTTCCCAAGATGCCCTTCTGAGTCACATCTTGCTCCATGTGAAAAGGAAAAAACAAAACCCAAAAAAACTCAACCCCCCCCCCATGATATGTCACATGCTGGCACCAATCGAATGTTGCTGGTTCTGGGCAAAGTCAGATTGTTTCATCATAAGAGCTGAGTTGTATCCCATCCACTGATGTAACTTTTCTAGTCCATAGGCCTTGTTTGGGCCCATTCCTAGCAAATGGAAAACCTAACAGGGCTTGGGGTTAGAATCCTGCATGGGATACTTACTTGCTAATGACCCTGGATAAGTCATTTAACATCTGTGGATACAGTTTTCTTCTCTAAAATTAAAAGGTTGGACTTGATGGCTGCTAGGCTCCACTATTCCATCTCTCAATCTCCCATCCTGTGATCTATCCCACCTACCAAGGTAGGATTTTGGATATAATTAGGGTGATTTTAAGGTTTGGGGGAAGCATCTCCTGGCCTAAGATAACTCCCCCTCTGGTGCATGACATTCCACTCTCATTATCCATTCTCCAGTGCCAGTCTCATGCTGGAATCTCCTTTATAAATGTACCCCATCCCTCCCGACTGAATTGAACTAAAAGTTAGGTCAAGAGATGGGGACTGGAATTCTGGCTCGGATATTTACTCAGTAACCTTGATCAAGATCATGTCACATATTTACCCTCAGAGATCACCGAGGCAATCAACCCGATTTCACAGATATGAAAACTTAGATACCTTCTTGATTCTCTCAATCTCTTCCAACACCAAAGGGCAAGTGAGTGAAGATTCTTTTAATCAGTAATAAAAGAGAGCCAGCAGCTCAAGAGAATAAAGTATAAGGGCGAGTGGGAGAAAGGAGGAGACCACTGGGGGGGGGGGAAGTGTAAAAGAAGGGGAGTTGGAGACACCAAATACCAACTTCACCCACCTCTTCATTTCACCCATCATCCATCCAGTTGAATTCCTTCCATGAATATTACTTCTCTTAAACACAATTTAGCCATAACTCAACTCTGGCTTCTCCATGGATATCAAGTGACCTCCATAGATTGTACCTCTGCCCCAACTGCCTCATTAGGTAGTGAGTTCCCCATCAAGAGAACTATTCCATGAGATGCCACACAACTACTTGGCAAAATTGTTCTAAAAATGATTCATTCTTAGGATGAGGTTGGATTAGAAAACTGAAATTGCTTCCAACTCTAAGATTCTATGACTTGAGCCTCCTTCTTATCCCTTGATTCTATAGAGAGTTATCATGCCAACTGCCTCAACCACCTACAATGGTTGATCCAGTTCATCTCTCTTTAAAGTGTGATTAACTTGTGGAAACTTTAGTCTGGGCTTTTCCATAATGTGAAATGCCTCCAGTGGCCAAATAGGGTAGGCCATTTCATGCGCCCAGATAGCACTCCATGAGTACAAGCAGGTGAAATTGCTATCTAATGGGGCTCTAAGCTGCAAGAGAGAATTTTCATGAAGAGATCTTGACTCTACCAAACCCTTCTGTTCTGGTCTCCTTGAATCTCTTAGTGACTCAGAGAGTACAGCTGTTGTTGCTGCTGTTGCTCAGTTGTGTCTGACTCTTTGGGTCCCAGTTGGGGTTTTCTCAGCAAAGATACTGGAGTGGTTTGTCATTTCCTTCTCCAGCTCATTTTGTAGATGAGGAAACTGAGGTAAGCAGGATGAAGTGACTTGCCCAGGTCACAAAATTAGTAAGTGTCTGAGTCTGGATTTGAATTTTGAGTCTTCCTGAGTCCAGGCCCAACGCTCTATCAACTCTGCCACCCAGCTTCCCCAGCTTTTGGGATAATATAATGGTTTTAGAGTCAGAGGATCGATATGAAAACCCAAGCCAAACTGACCTCACAAGTGATATGTTATCTCCCACCTCCATGCCTTTGTATAGACTGTCCCCTCTTCCTAGAATGCTAATCCTCCTAAATTTTACCTCTTCCAACCACTAATTCCCTTCTAGGCTCGGCTCAACCAGTGGTCATATCTATCTTTCCTGGATTTTCCAATTAATAATGATCCCTGCCTCTCCTCAGTGTGTACTCATTCTATATATTTCCTGAATGTGCTTTTAGTTCCTGCCTATGTGTCCTTGAACAAGTCATTTAACTTTTCTGTATCTCAGTTTCCTCCTCTGTAAAATGAGAGGGTTAGGCTAGATAATCTTTAAGATCCTTCTAGTTAAGTGATACAGCAGAGAGAGCACTATGCCTAAAGTCAGGAAGACTCATCTCCCTAAGTTCAAATCTAGCCTCAGACACTATCTATGTGATCCTGGGCAAGTCACTTAACCTGTTTGCCTCAGTTTCCTTATTCTATAAAATGAGATGAAGAAGGAAATAGTAAACCACTCAGTTATGTACCAAGAAACCTCCTCAAAGACAGTCATGAAGAGTCAGACACAACTAAAACAACTGAACGACAAAGCACAAAAGGCATCAGCTTGTGAGTCAAGAGAACTGGGTTCTAGTTCTAATTCCATATTTGATTGTGTGTGACCTTGGGTGAGTCACTTAGCCACTCTCACCTTCAAGTTCATCATTAGTCCAATGGGGAAATCCATACTTCCCCCAGATTATTGGAGGGACATTTAAGGAAGCTCTTTTAAAAGGATAGTTCACCAAACATCTGTCAGGCATAATTTCCTGAGCAGAGTTGTGGTTGTTTTTAGCCACTAGGCAGGCCTTGGTTCCATTTTTCTGTTCCCTTCTCTAGCTAAGGATGACCCCACACAACCTTAGGAGCCTCCCTACTGCCTTTCTCCTTCTGCCTGGTATTTACCCTGTGCCTCCCTCCAGAACCCCAGGGAGCACAACAGAGAAGGAGTTTGAAACTCTGCCACGGACATTTTTTTTGGCAAAACCAGAACAAAAGCAAGCCTGCTGGGTTGCTTTCAGTTCCAACTCTGGAGGAACAGCAGCCTTCAGGCTCTATTTCTATCTCTGCCCCTCCTCTCCAACCTGCCCCCCTCTCCTTTCCAGCCCCAAGCCCAGACGTCCAATTATCTGAGTGCTCCCTGACTCAGTGGCTGCCTGACTCATTCCGGGGACACAGCATCAGCACAGTCGGATAGAAAGATCACTGGGGTTGGAGTCAGGAGGCCCGAGTTCTCGGCTTGCTTTGCCAGGAGCTTGCCAAGCTGCTGTGGGCGAGTCACTCCCTTCTCTGAGCCTCGGATTCCTCTTTGCTGAAACAAGGGGCTTGTTGAGATAACCTTGGAGGCAAGCTCATTCCTTCTTGGAAATGGACCCTCCAAACTCTCCCAGGATGTGGCTGCTTCATTCAGTGACTCGGTCATAGCTAGGATAGCATCTGAGTGGCTTCCACAGCTCCCGAAGGCCATTCCAAAGCCCCCGTGAGTGCGGCTCCAGACACCTATCCCCTAGGGATGCCTGCTGTCTGTCACCTGTGCCCTCCCTCCGATTCCCCCCTTTCTGGTGGGAGCCATCTCTCTTATTCCTTTGGCTGCAGTGCAGACACTGGCAGCCGGGACTAGCTGAAAATAAATACAGGGCAGGATTCATCACAGACAAAACGACCATTCAAAAATGCTAGGATGGGATGGGGGGGAGTTAGGAGGAGGCAGTAGGGGGTAGGGCAGAGAGGGAGAGAGATCCAATCCATTTCTGTTGATTTCCCCAATGTCGAGTCTATTCCAGCACCTGGTGTCAAACTGTTTGTAGTACTCTCTGGGACGTGTCTGAATCATGTCCCAGAGCCATGGATTAAAATCTCTTCGGATGGAATTTGTTTGTATGTGCTGAAAGTGCTCAAGTCACTGGCAGCTAGTTTGTGGAGGGGGCAGGCAGCTAGGTGGCTCAGTTCATAGAATCAGGACTAGAGCCATCCTGGGTTCAAATCTGACCACAGATATTTCCTAGCTGTGTGACCTTGGGCAAGTCACTTAATCCCCATTGCCTAGCCCTTACCACTCTTCTTCAAGTATTGATTCTAAGATGGAAGGTAAGAGTTTAAAAAAAAAAAACTAGTTAAGTGTTAGGGTTAAAAAGAGGAAATAAGTCAAAATCCTACCCTCAAGGAACCTATAGTCTAATACTAGAGAATACAACATACGTACCCCAAAATATACATATGGGAGAATGTGACAAGGGCAAAAAAGACGCTGGGCAAATTGTTTCCCCCTCTCTGGACCTTAATCTCATCTGTAAAATGAGAACAGGACTAGATGAACTCCAAGGTCCTTTTAACTTTGAATCTTATGATCCTCCTGAGATCTTCCCGACCCCATTTGGCAAAGATACTGGAGTGGTTTGCCTTTTCCTTCTCCAGCTTATTTTACAGGTGAGGAAACTGAGGCAAATAAGGTTAAGAGGCTCAGGGTCACAGGATAAGTGTCCGAGGCCAGATTTGAACTCAGGGAGATGAGTCATCCTGATTCCAGACCCAGCACTCTATCCACTGAGCCACCTAGCTTTGAGAGATCTGAGCAAAATGAAGGAAGAAAACTCAAGATGGGAGAAAATAGCTTTCAACTAGGGGATCAGGGAAGAAGAGGGAACTTGGTCTTAAAGGAAGGAAAAGATTCCAAGGTCTAGATGAGGAGGGAGTTGTGTTTCTCTACCTCCAAAGACTGTCAATGAGAGCATGTTTCTCTTTGGCTGCTGACTGCCTACTTGCCTACAAGTCCTTTGGCACTGGGTATGAGCAGAGGGTTCTGGAGACTGCAGCTCCACCGCCCCGAGCAAGTTTCAGGCAGCGGGTTTTGTGCAGAACTAGAAAAACTACAGTCTGAGTTTAATATAAAGTGATCCTGTTGCTTCCTTCTATCCTGGAGAATGTTCCAAGTCAGGGCCCTATTTTGCAGCTTTTGAATGCTTTCTTTCTGGTAGCCCAGTTGATCGGAAATGCTTACCTCTCTCTCAGGACAGAAGAAATGAGGTGGCAGCCAGAGTAGCACCTTAGAAAGGGGTGGAGTGGAGAAAGTGATGTTTTTGTTGGGATCTGTCCATCTCTCTTCACCATGGTGCCCTGTCCTCTCCTCTCCTCCCTCCTGGGCATGGGCAGAAGAAAACCCAGGAACTACTGCTCTGGTTTACGAAAAAGAGAATCTAGGGAAAATCCAGGGGAGGAAGAAGTCTGGAGGGCCGAGGGAGGCATGAGTCATGGCTCCCCAAGACTACCCCCTTGAGCTGTCCACAAAGAAGATTGTGTTTTATAGCATGTGTTTGAAAACATATCAGATCATACATTAGAAGGGACCTTAAAACCACCAATTCCAACCTCCACATTTTACCGATGAGAAACTGAGACCCAGCAAGGTTAAGGCACCTGCCTAGGGTCACAGAACTGGTAAGTGTCTGAGACAGGAAGGATTTGAATTCAGGTCTGACTTAGGGTCTTCCTGATTCCATGTCCAAATCTTTATCTATTATACTACCAATCTATCCATAGAGAAACAGCCAGATTTGTCAATATTGCAATTGAGGTTTTTCAGAAGATCACTAACACATTAGGAAAAGACAGTCAAATGAAACCCATAGAATATCAAAATGGCATCCTGATCTGAAGATCTCCTGTCTTGATCTAGACTTCAAAGTCCCATCTTCCTGAACTAGCAAGTCCTGCTCTATCTATATAACATGTGGCCCTGTTGTAGTACAGAGTTAACCACATGTTGTCCCTACTATAGTACAAGGGTAACCATTATGTTGTCCCTACTACAGTATAAAGCCGACCACTATGATGTCCCTGATGAAGGGACACACAGATGAAGGCCAATCACCATGTTATCCCTACTACAGTTCAGGGCCAACTACCACATTGTCCCAACTTTGGTACAAAACCAACCACCATATTGTACCTATTTCAATATATGTTGTCCTGAGTATAGTACAAAGCCAACCACCATACTGTACCTACTTCAGTATAGAGTCAACCACCATGTTGTCCTGAGTACAGTACAAAGCCAACCACCATACTGTATGTACTTCAGTATAGGGCCAACCATCATGTTGTCCCTACTACAGTACAAAGCCAACCACCATGATGTCCCTACTATAATACAAAGCCAACCATCATGTTGTCCCTACTACAGTACAAAGCCAACCACCATGTTGCCCCTACTACAGTACAAAGCCAACCACCATGTTGTCCCTACTGCAGTACAAAGCCAATCACCATGATATCCCTACTACAGTACAAAGCCAACCATCATGTTGTCCCTACTACAATACAAAGCCAACCACCATGATATCCCTACTACAGTACAAAGCCAACCACCATGATGTCCCTACTATAGTACAAAGCCAACCACCATGTTGCCCCTACTACAGTACAAGGCCAACCACCATGTTGTCCCTGTTACAGTATAGAGCCAACCACCATAATGTCTCTGCTACAGTATAAATCTAACCACCATGTTGGTCCCACAACAGATTCTTCCTCCTCCCATCTGTCCTTGGCCTTGACTAAATACAACTCCAGCTTCCTCTTCCAGTTCAAGATGATTGATCTCCTACACTGTCCTGGTGACTTCCAGGGTCAGAGCTTTAAAGGCCACCTGACCAAATCTCTATCTACTTCTCCCAATTTGCAGTTGACAACTGAATATGAGATCACTTTGCTACCAGTAAAATGACAACCCAGAATTCCCTCACATATTTGCATATGTTTGGATGGAGGATATTGTAGTTGAAATCATCTACACACAGAAAAAGAATGCTTTTCTTCTCTTAAACAATACTTAAATGCATCAAAATTTCTGTGCTTCCATCCGTATGGTTGTGTCCTCCATGGATACTGATAACTACTCCCTCCACACCTTAGATGACAATCTTTACAAAATTCTTTGGTGGGAAAAAGTATGCATGGTGGCCAGATTTCTAGTGATGAGATTCTCTGGACTTTAGGCAACAGACCCAGCCTCATACATGAAGACTTTCCAGTGAAATGGAACAGACAGTATGGTATAAAGAAAAGATCACTGGATTTGGAGTGAAGATTGGGCTTTAAATTTCACCAACACTCACTAGCAGTGTGACCCCATCTAGAAAATCACTGTAACGACACCTATTTCAAAGGATTGTTTTAAAGATCAAATGAAATGATGTTATTAAAGCGCTTTGGAAACCTTCGTGTGCATTAAACATTAAAGCAGCTAAGTGGAGCAAATGATAGAGTGCAGGACCTAGAGTCTGGAAAATCTGAGTTCAAATCCAGCCTCAGACACTTATTAACTGTGTGACCCTGAGAAAGTAATTTTGCCCTGTTTGCTTCATTTTCCTCATCTGTAACATGATTTGGAGAAGGAAATGACAAACTACTCTGATATCTTTGCCAAGAAAACTCCAGATGGAGTGACAAAGAGCCAGACACAACTGAACAACACTATATTTTGTTGGCATAGTCTTTGAGAACCCAGAGTCACCTATGTACCACAGTGATGCTTCAGTAAAGAACTGTATCAGTATCAAGGAGTATATTCTGCTAATTTTTCTTGTGTGTCCATCTTGTTTTCTCAAAAAGATATAAGTCCTTGGAGGCCAGGATCATGTTTTCTTCTCTATTCTCCAGCACTAAGCACAAAGGCTGGCCTTTTGGTAGGTGATCAATAAAAGCATATTGAAAGGAGAAAAGAATGAGTGAATTGGATTCTTGCCCACTCGAAGCAGAATGGAACAACTAATAGTCTCTTTCCATAGACAATTACTAGCTAGAAGCTTTTGAACAATCCCACAGTGCCCCTCTCACCCTTCCCCATCTATGTATCAGAAACCAAATAATCCAGCATAGGGATTAGGAAAAGTGGTTTATTTATGAGAAACTGAAACCCTGGAAGCACCACTTCAGCAAGCAACAATGAAGCATGCTAGGCAAGCCTTCCATCTTGGAACACATGGAAGAATGAGATCCCCAAATCCTACCCCACCCTCACTAGTCCATCAGTCAATCAATATTTATTAAGTGACTTCCATATGTCAAGCACTATGCTAAATTCAGAGGATTCAGAGAAAGACAAAAGACAGTCCATCCCCTCAAGGAGCTCACAGTCGTTTGGGGAAGATGACAGCAAACTATGTACAAAAAAGCTAAAGACCGGATAAATCAGAAAAATCAACAGAGAGAAGGCACTAGGATTAAGAGGGATCTGAAAGTCTTTTTGAAGAAAGTAGGATTTTAGCTGGGATTTGAAGAAAGCCAAGGAGGCACAAATCAAGTCCGTATTATCCCCACTAGTCTACATTTTAATTCATTCCTTTGATTTCAAAATTATTCTCCCCAGGTTCAATTTTTAAAATGTTAATCCTGGTAAGAAGGAGAAGACATCCTGGAATTTCACTTGTAGGTGTCTTTCTTGGCCATTCTCCCCGAGTTGTACCTGAAAAGACCCAACAAGAAGCCAACTAGCCTTCACGTGAAGAATTTCCAGCATGGTGGAACCCAGAAGCTCCCATCCATTTCTGGCCAGCTTTCATTGTTAGGAAGGTTTTCCTGACACCAAGTCTACATTTACTGTTTTGTCATTTCCCACACTCTTAGTTGTATCCTCTCTGCTGAGCAGAACAAGCCTAATCCTTTTTCCACATGACAACCTTTCAAACACTTGAAAGCAACTATCATATCCCTCCTTCTCTTCAAGCCAAACAGCCTTATTTCTTTCCATTGATCCTCCTATGGCACATTCTTAACATGCCTCAGCAGGCTGTTTTCTCTCCTCTATGTGCCCTCCCATTTTTTTCTGCCCCTTCCCCCAAATGGAGGGTCTTCAAATCATTTTTGACACCTTAGTCTGAATAAATTGAAGAACATGATGGTAATGGATCATAGTTTCATAGATATAGGTTCATAGCCTCTCTAAATAGGGATCTCAGAGGCCATCTAATCTAATCCCCCTTTTTACTCATTTTAAGTGATTTGCCCAAGATGACACAAATAGCAAGAAAACAACTCTCATATCTGTGGAGGCTGGAAGCTTATAAAACACTTTCCTCCTAATAGCCCTGGGAAGAAGATAGAGCCAACATTATTATTTCTATTTTACAGGGAGGAAACCAAGGCAATGTCCATGGTACAGTGGTTCTCAGTCGGGACTGGCCACCAAAGAAGTGGAGGACCTAGAAGCCATGGTGCCTAATAATGATGGATCCCATTTCCAGAATAATTCACAATTTAGAATGTGCTTTCCTCAAAACAAACTTGCACAAGTATCACTCTTTCCATTTTGAGGTTGAGTCAAGAAAAGGACAAGAAAGATACGTATGCTGGGCAAGAGAGGGCTATAATACATTACAAATCAGAAAGAATGTAGGAAAGAAATTGGGAAGGAAGTCAAGAGATGTTCTTTTTTTAGTCCAGATTGTGATTTCATCATTTTAGGGGAACTCTTAGTGTTGAAACTCCCTCTCTCATGCAGATCAGCAATTCCTCTGGATTGTGGGCTTGGGGAGTTGCTGGTGGCATTTCAAGACTTATTGATTTGCCCTGGTCACCCAGCTAGTGTTTCTCAGAGGCAAGACTTTTCCTACTTTCCTTCCTGACTCCAGGAGCGACACTCTGTTCGTGAAGTCTCACTGCCATGTGGAGAAATGCACAACCAGGCTATAGCACAGCACTTGGCTCCTAGTAGATACTTAATAAATGTTTATTGATGACCAGGGATGATGGGATGGGTTGTTCATGTGGTCTGGTAATAGCACGGGACAACTAATGGGAAGACCAAGTATTCCAATGGCAGACGCATCATATCCAGAGAAATCAAGAAAGTCGCTCAGCACATTGGGTGGAGCCCTTGCCAAGGATTTTGAGAATAGGACAGGATGGGCAGGCATGGACAAGTTGTGATATGTGTGGTTATAGATGGGGAACAGTTCCTTTGGCATGCTGGGTATTGGAGCATGAGGAAACTAAGGCTACAGAAGTGAAATGATGGGGTCATGGTTTGCATCTACTATAATGTGTATTGAGGCTGAGATGTAAAGCAAGGTCTCCTTACTTCAAATTCTGTACCCTTACCAATAGACTAGTTGACCTTAGGCAGCAGATCATAGTCAGGCTGATGCTAAGTAAAAATCATGAGTTTGGTGAGCTCCAAGCTACCTTCTAGTCTAATCTATTGAGTGTCTCCTTCCCCTCCATTCATCAAACTGGGAAAGATAGACTTGCTGCACCAGGAATCTCTTTCAAAAATGCCCATCCATCCCCCAGGTGCCTTTGGCTTCATGTAGTGACTCTCCCCAACAGATAAAGCCTAAGGCCCATTTTTATTGATTGGAATTCCTTTTTGCCTACAGAGTTCCAGGATCTTTAACCCTGTTGGAAGAGCATTAGCTGTCTGACTGAGGCAAGAGAATGGACCTTACAGTCGCTGCCAAAGAAAGATCCATCAGAAATAAACACTAATCTACTCTGGGAAAACCCAGTTTACAAAAGGACTCCCTCCAAAGGTCTTCTGCCAATAGCCCAGTGGCCCATGAACTGTCTGAGGACTGGATAGAGGAGGGGCTAATGGAACCAAGGAACAAAAAGAGAACAGTCCTTGCCCTCAAAGGGCTTAAAATACAACAGACAGAAAAGGTTATACCGAGCAATACAAAGTCATGTCAAGGTCTATCAGAGAAGCTAGGGGTTTTAGGAGGCTGAGTTTAGGAAGGAGTAAGTTCAGTGGGCAGAGGGGAATGTATGAACCTGCCATGGGAAGGTAAGAGATGGCATGTTGTGGATGAGGAACAACAAGTAGGACAAAATGACTAGAACAGAAAGTGTGGGAAGGTAAGGAATGTGACATTCTACTGGAAACATAGATAGGAACCAAATTGTAGGTGAGCCTAATTGGTTGTTTTGACCTTGGAGGATTTTCATATGTTGGATATTTTTTCCTAATGAGATCAGACTGTCTCCACCAGCAGAGAGATTGTCTTATATTCATTTTTGTATTTCCCTAGTTCCTAGGATGGAGCTTTGTATGCGGTAGGTGCTGAAGTTGTTAAATGTATTAAAAAATAAATCTTAAAAAGAGCATATACCTATGAGTATAGTAACTCTGCTACTATAAAGGAAGGGACAGGAAGATGAGTACAGCAATTATAAGAAGTGATAAAATACATGGATCAAAATCAACAGAGAATATTGAATATGAAGCTACAGTTAGACCAGGAAAATCTCTGTTCCAGTCCTGCCTCTGGCACCTCCTGGCTTTGAGTCTCTGAGCAAATTTTTAAAGAAAACCCTTCCCTTCTGTCTTAGAATCAATATAAAGTATCCATTCCAAGGCAGAAGAGTGGGAAGGGCTAGGCAATGGGGGTTAAGTGACTTGCCCAGAGTCACACAGCTAAGAAGTATCTGAGGCCAGATTTGGACTCAGGACCAGACCTTCCATCTCTAGGCTTGGCACTCTGGCCACTGAGCCACCTTGCTTTCCCAAGAGGTAACTCTTTCAGCTCTCCCACAAGTCCTTTTTTCCTCCTGTTCCCACTTCAGCTAACCTCATTACTTGGACTATTATAATAACCTACTAACTTGTCTTCTTGCCTCCAAATTCATTTCCTTTTTTCTTTAAAAATTACTAATTCCTTTTGTTTTTACATTTCCAAATATATTTCTTCCCCCTCCCCTTGTAACAAAGATTTTTAAAACCAATTCAACCAAACCAACAAATATTCCTAACAATTCCGACACCATGTAAAATATTCCACACTCACAGGCACCTACCTTTATATGAAAGGGACACATTTTCTCAACTCATCCCTGGGGCCAAACTTGACCTTCATAATGAGACAACTTCAGTTTAATTTTCTTATTCTGTGTACATTGGCAGAGTCATTATATTATTTTCTTGGTTCTGCTTTTTTAATTCTGCATTAGTTCTACTTAGTCTTCCCAAGTTCCTCTACATTATTCATATTTGTTGTTTCCTGTGGCAAAATAATATCCCGTCACATTCATGTATCACAATTTACTGCACCATTCTCCAATTACTTTATTTGCAGTACCTTGGTGCAGAAAGTGCTGCAGTGAATTTTTTGGCTCAAATAGGGTCTTTCTTTCTCTCTTGGCCCTCCTTCAACATCCTCCAGTCCACCAGATAAATTTATGTCTATCACAGTACGGATATCATCACTACCTGCTCAAAAACTTTCCTGGTTCCCATTGGCTACAGGATGAATTCCAAGCTCCTTTACATGGCATTCAAAGGCTATTTGTAACCACCCAACCTCATCTCATATATATATATATATATATACACACTCCAGTATATATATATATATATATATATATATATATATATATACACACTCCA
>NC_058131.1:664623281-664633848 GCF_016433145.1 Gracilinanus agilis | reverse complement strand
TATATATATATATATATATACTGAAGTGTATAGGGTATAGAAATACCACACTCCAGTTTGAGCTCTGTGCCTCCTCTCTAAAGACTTCCCCCAATATTCCAGTTCTCACTTCAGCCAAGCTGGACTCTCCACTATATTTCCCAGAACACTCCCCTGCACTGGCTCCACACCTTTATTCATACTATTCCCATCCTTTTGGAATGCCCTCCCTCTGATTGCAGCCTATGATAATCCCATCTCTCCTTCAGGGCTCAGCTCAAAGGCCACTTCCTTGATCACATTCACTTGGGGTGTCTCTTCTCTTCCTCTTCTCTTCCTCTTAGACAGTGTTCCACTTGTAGCTTTCATATAACACTTCTGACTCATTATACTGACATGTTCTGGTTTTCTCTCTTCTACTGCATTGCATGCGCTATCTCATTCATCTTTGTATACTCAAAGGCACCCAGAAATGTTCCTAGCCAGGGTAGGCACCCAATAAATAGTTGCTGAATGAATCATCTAGCCTCATGAAGCAAACAGAGAGCCATATAGAAGATTCTATCAGTGAGTGCTAAATCGTGTGGCATCAGGAAAAGGAGAGATGAGTAGGAGATCCAGGGAAGGCTCAAACTGGGTTTTGGAGAATGCAGAACCACTCATTTCTCTGCTTATATCTTTGTACGCATCCATTTACCCATCCAGGTTCTAGAAAGGGACAAGAAAGCTAACCATCCATAAGGGTTTTTCTCTTCTTCCAAGCTTCCCCGTTTTACAACCAAGGAAACTGAGGCAGATAGAAATTAAGAGACTTGTTAGTATCACACAGCCAGTGAGTGTCTGAGGCTAGATTTGAACTCAAGTCTACCTGACTCTAAGTCCATCCCTCTATCCCATGTATTGCCTAATTAGCACATGGTACTGTGCTAGGCACTGGAGGAGATACAAATTTAGAAAAGACTTAATCTTGTCTAAATTTAGATAAGACCCTTGGAAAACATTCAGTCTGGTTGGGGGATGGAGAAGACTATGGCAAATACATAGCCATGAAGCAGGCATCTTCTGACAGGGTTCTTAACATTTTTTTGCATCATGGGCCCTTATAATAAAACCCTTCTCAGAATAATGTCTTTAAATGCACAAAATAAAATATACAAGATTACAAAGGAAATCAATTATAATGAACTAAGGTTTCCTATCTATCTATATTTCTTTCAAGTTCGTAGACTCTCAGGTTATGAATTCCTGCTTTAGAGGGGATGTAGCACAACCCCATCATTTTACAGATGAGGAAACTGAGTCTCCCAGAGGTAAAATCACCTGCTTTACAACCTGCTGTCAGGACATGGGAGCTGGCTGTTAAGGTAGGGAATTGGAAATGAGGAGGAAGGGCTCTGCAGGAAAGATGAAAGCCTTTTAGATGACTGAGTTCTGTTCAGCCCAGAAATTCATGTCAGCAGCCCCATGCCCTCAGCTGCCACTTGTCAGTTATTCCTCCAACCTGTCGAGGGCTTTGCTCTCTTAACGACAAGAAAACAAACAGGTCTGACCTCGTGTGACTCATACTTATTGTCGCTGCTGCTATGCTCGCCATCCTGCGCCACACTCCAGATGGACAAAGAACACCTTGTACCCTCTGGGACAGACGGGCATAGACCACCCACCGGGTGCCAGGGCAGAGCAGGCAGCTCAGTAATCTGGTGGGAGTGAGGGTAGGGCAGGACCATGAGGAACTGTCCAAAGGAGCATTAGGATGCAGAAGGACACAAAGAATAATCAAGGACAGGCACAGTATGGGGACAGGTTTGGTCAGAGCAATAGCCCGTCTGATCCTGATCAGTTTCCTAAAGGACCCAGGACAGACCTCGGTGGAGGTAGGTGTCATGGAACTAGAGATCATCCATTCCAGCCCCTTTATTTAATTGGCATATAATTTAAGACCCAGAGAGAAGACATGACTTATCTGAAGCCCCTTAGCTAGTAAGTTATATCTTTTCACCTGGATTTGAACCTGTCTTCTCACACTAAATCTTGGCTTATCACCAGGTAAAATATCTGCTTTCCAGGAAGACCAGATGTCCTGATTATTACCTTATTAATTTATCTTTACTCTTTTTGTCTTATTTTTAAATTTTTATTTCAATTTATCTTTAATATGAAATTAAAGCAGGGATCCATCAACTGTGGTCCAAAAACTTGTTTTTAAATATCTTGACAACTGTTTTCACTATAAATGCAGTGTGTTATATTTTATACACTTTAAAACATTATTCTGAGGTATTTGTAGGCTTTTCCAGAATGACAAAAGGATTGATGACAAAAAGGTTAAGAACTTCTGCATAAAAGTGTCCCTTGAATATGGATTCACACACACACACACACACACACACACACACACACACATACACACACACACTCTTCATGTTGCAGCCCAGGTAACTGCCAGTTTTGTCTATATCTGTCGTAATTCCTGCATAAGCTGCAAGCCTCACTCAAAAATCCTTCTCTCCAGACCACTAAATTCAGTTTTTGCTTCTTCTTCTCTCTCTTGATCCCTCAAGGAATTTTTATTCACTTTCTTGGTTCTAAGCCTCACTACCCCTCAGAGGCGAAGGAGCATCATGGGCCCATCCACCAATATGGCAGAAGGACTTCCCAGCCTTACTTATCCTCCTCCTTTCCCCAAAACCAAACTGGGAGAACTCTTAGCCCTTGAGGAAGCAAGAAGTCTGGGGCTCCCCATCTTGATCCTATCCACCCTCCCAGCTAATACCAAAGTCTGTTGATGAGAAAGCAACAGGACTTAGAATTTTTTAACTCATTGCCAATTAACTCTTTTCACAAACAGCCCCCACCACCATAGAAAGAACTATGCAGTCATAGTTTATACACAAAGCCCCTTCATGCCCACCCCAGAGAATTACCACCAGGCACAGGAACCTTTTCTTACTCGGTCTTAAGCTACAGAGATCCCATGTCTGCAAGTAGACCCTGAAGCTCCTGAAACAAACAGATGAAAATCCAAAGTGACATGGGAATGAGGAAGGAAATGTCAAATTCAATTTCCTAGAATTAAATTCCCCGTACCTGCCAGGTCAGGGGTACAAAATAAATATTTCAGTCAGACTAATGTCCAATCAGTCACCAGGACTACAAAAGGAAGACTCATTATCTCTTTCTTTCTCTCCTGTTCCTGTTGCTGAATATCTATTCTTGGACTTCATCACTTCCCATTTAGGATCCTGAAAGAAACTCCTCATTGGCCTCCTGGACCCTACTAGTCTCTTATCCTATCAGTTCTTTGGATACTACTTGTTAAAGTTAAAGTCTTACTAAAGCATCACTTTCATCCCCACAACGGACTGGCTCTTGCCATTGAATAAAGTCCCCAGCCCATCAACCGACCAGTCAAGGCTCTCTACAACCTATCTTTGTTTTCTTTCCTAGAATGGGCAGGTACTAGCCTTGGAATCTGAAAGAGATGGGTTCAAATCCGATCCCTGACATTTACTTGCTATATGACCATGAACAGGTCATTTATCTTTTCTGAACCTTGGTTGTTCTCATCTGGAAAAAGGAGGTAGAAATAAAGCTCAGCACTACAGTGGATAGAGCTGGCCATGGTACTTCTGACACATCTTGGCTAGACAACTCTGGTCAAGTCCTTTATCTTCTCATTTACTCCAGGAAACCATCTGAGTCTATAAGTGAAGAATCATCAAAATATACTCTGGGAGAGAGAATTCCTTCCTGATAACCAATTACATACACAGATGAAATCACAAATCCAAACAATAGAAAAAGTATCTACCAGGACAACTAGGTGGCTCAGTGGATAGAATACCAGGGCTGGAGACAGGAGATCCTGGATTCAAATCTGACCTCAGACACTTCCTAGCCATGTGACCTTGAGCAAGTCACTTAACCCCCATTGCCTGACTACTCTTCTGCCTTGGAACCAATATTTAGTATTCGTTCTCAGTCAGAAGGTAAGGGTTTAAAAAATGAAAAAGCATCTACCACACAGGATTGTTGTAACACTAAAACAAGATAAAGATAATCTATAAGCTTTTATGGCATAGTTGCGCTATGCTCACACTTTACATCCTAACTATAGGATTGGCAGTTCACAGCACATTTCTTTGAAAATCTTAAAAGTGTGGAGCCAAGATAATGGAGGAAAAGCAGAGACCCACCTAAGCTCTCCCAAATTCCTCTCCAAACAACTCTAAAACAAAATCTGTAGTGACAGAACCCACAGAAGGATGGAGTAGAATAATTTTCCAACCTAAAAAAACTTAGAAGTTCTGTCACACTAGGGTGAGAGTGGAGCAAATCTGGGGCAGGCAACGTCCTATCATGACAACAGCAGGTCCTATGCCTTTACGTTCAAATCAAAATAGAATGGAGGGAAATACACAATTAGTAATCACAGCATTAAAGAAAAATTATAGCAGATTTCTCTGACAAAGGCCTCATTTCTCAAGTATATAGAGAACTGAATCAAATTTATAAGAATACAAGTTATTCCCCAATTTACAAATGGTCAAAGGATATGAACAGGCAGTTTTCAAATGAAGTAATCAAAGCTATCTATAATCATATGGAAAAATGCTCTAAATTGCTATTGATTAGAGAAATAGATATTAAAACAACTCTGAGGCACTCCATATCTATAAGGTTTGCTAATATGAAGAAAGGGAAAATGACAACTATTGGAATGGTATGTAGGGAAATCGAGATACTAATGCATTGTTAGTGGGGTTGTGAACTGCTTTGACCATTCTGGAGGGTAATGTGGAACTATGCCCCAAAACTATAAAACTATACATACTCTTTGGTAAAGCATTACCACTACGAGGTCTGTATCCCAAAAAGATAAAAATAAAAGGAACTCATCTGTACAAAAATATTTATAGCAGATCTTTTTGTGGTGGCAAAGAATTAGATAATGAGAAGACATCCATCTATTGTGAGGTGGCTGAACAAGTCATGGTAGATGACTGTGATGGAATACTATTGTGCTATAAGAAATGATGAATAGTTTGCTCTCAGAAAAACCTGGAAAGACTTACATGAACTGATGCAAAGTGAAGTGGACAAAACCAGAAGAACATTGTGCAGAGTGATAGCGATATTGTATGAAGATCAACTATGAACGATTTAACTATTCTTAGCAATGTAATGATCCAAGACAATCCCAGAAGACTTATGATGAAAAAGAAAGAACTGATGGAGTCTGAATGCAAATTGAAGCATACTTTTTTATTTTATTTTTCTTATTTTGTGTGTGTGTGGTTTTTTTCCACATCATGACTAATATAGAAATATGCTTTGCACGACTGTGCATGCATAACCCATATCTCATTGCTTGCCAACTCAGGGAATGATGAGGAGAAGAAGACATTTTGGAACTCAAAAAAAATTTTAATGAATGTTAAAAATTATTTTACATGTAATTGGGAAAATACTAATTTTTAAAAAAGAAAACAAAGAAAATCTCAGAGCTATATAAATAACACTTATAATTGTCACTGTTAGTATTTACCCATTTCTATCCCCCCTTCTAGCCTCCATCGTTCTCAATAATCCATGACTCTTTCTAATCATTTGGATTTTAGGATACATGTACCTCAAAGGGGTGAAACCTTAAGCCTTACATTCACTTGGGCTAAATTGTAAATTAATAAGTTAACCTCTATTTTCTGTTTATAATGTACCAGGTACTATGCTAAGCACTTTATAATTATTATCTAATTTGATACTCATAACAATCTTATGAAGTTAGGGCTATCATTCTCTCCATTATACAGATGAAGAAAGTGAACCAAACAAAGGTTAAGTGACTTGCCCAGGATCATACATCTAGTAAGCATCTGAGAATAGATTTGAAAATAATACTTCTTGACTCCTGGTTCAATGCTCCCCATCTATTGCACCACTGAACAATCCACTTCCAGGAAACAGATTTTTCAGAAGAGGGGTAAGACAAACATGGAGTTCATTGAGCACTGAAGGGGCAAAGAGGACCTTCAAGAAACCAATTAGGGTACAGCAAGGGTAGGTCATGGGTGGCGACAAGCAACTTCACTGACTTTTCAATCTTCCCAAACACCAGAGATAGACCCTGATACCAAGTTTAACCCAGAGCTCCTGGAGGCCAAATAGAGAATTCTCCTGCCTGGTGAGTCAAAGGCTAACAGCATAAGGGACCACCCTCAGAGTCTGACAGCTCTTCTCCACACCATCATTCCCTACCTGGGTGTCAGATGTTCAGCTCAAGTTTAGAAACCAAGCAGTTTTCCTTCAGGTATTTTTTTTGTTGTTGTTCTGAATTTCCAAACACCCAGGGCTTTAATGCCAACCTGGCAGCAGATAAATTGCTGACTCACCCTTGGAAACCAAAACTGCCTTTTCCAAGGGAAAAGAAACACCCTTGGAGCAAGAGAGCTGTGGTTGCTTTGAACCCATCAAGGGAACCAACAGTGAACCTTCCCAAGCTTCAGCAGAGTATGTGAGTGAGAGCTTATGTTCAAGGGGAGAAGTGCTCGAAAGAGTGTGGAAATTTAACTCAGTGAGCTGTTATGACATGCCCACCATATAATGAGCTTCCCATACCCTAGCAGAGGCAATCCATGACAGCACACAGGCTGAATGTCCCAAATACTTGGGTCCTCCTGATATTCCACTTTGCCTTTACTTACCTAGCTCACTTCGAGAAACTTAGCCTCTCCCAATATGTTTAATAATAGAAGTCCCAGGGACAGCTGGGTGGCTCAATGGATTGAGAGCCAGACCTGGAGACAGGAGCTCCTGGGTTCAAATGTGACCTCAAAAATTTCCCACTTGTGTGACCCTGGGGCAAGTCATTTAACCCCCATTGCCTAGCCTTTACCACTCTTCTGCCTCAGAACCAGTACTCAGTATTGCTTTTAAAATGGAAGGCATACATAGCTGGGTTTGTATCCCAAAGAGATCATAGATAAACAGACTTGTACAAAAATATTTATAGCTGCATTTTTTGTGGTGGCAAAAAACTGGAAAGTGAGGGTATGCCCTTCAATTGGGGAATGGCTGAGCAAATTGTGGCATATGTTGGTGATGGAATACTATTGTGCTCAAAGGAATAATAAACTGGAGGAATTCCACGTGAACTAGAAAGACCTCCAGGAATTGATGCAGAGTGAAAGGAACAGAGACAAAAGAATGTTGTACACAGAGACTGATACACTGTGGTAAAATAGAATGTAATGGACTTCTGTACTAGCAGCAATGTAATGATCGATAACAATTCTGAGGGATTTATGGAAAAGATGCTACCCACATTCAGAGGAAGAACTACAGGAGAGGAAACACAGAAGAAAAGCAACTGCTTGAACACATGGGTTGATGCAGACATGATTGGGGATGTACTCGAAACTACCACATCAATGTAACTATCAATAATATGGAAATAGATCTTGATCAATGACACATGTTAAAACTAGTGGAGCTATGGCAAGGGTGTTGGGGGGATGAAGAGGAAAGTAAGAACTTGAATCATATAACCATGGAAAATTTTTCTAAAATAAATAAAATAAAAATAAAATGGAAGATATGGGTTTGGGGGGAAAAAAGCATAGCTCAGAAAAGGTCATGATTCCAATTCAATTTAAAAGTCATCATTATTTCCTAGCTATGTGACCCTAGGCAAGTCATTTAACTCCCATTGCCTAGTCCTTACCTGTCTTCAGACTTGGAGCAATACACAGTATTGATTCTAAGATGAAAGGTCAGGATTTTCAAATTAAATTTTTTTAAAAAGAGGTCACTTTCAGATGGGCTGGCTATTACTCACTCAGCTTTATTAAGAAGTTTTAATATCGAGAACCTAATGGAACATAGTTCTAGCTGACTGAGTTTTACTTCCTTTGGGGTAAAGAAATATTTAGTAATAGCAGAGGTCAATTCCATGAGGATACAGCAAAGGATCACCAATCATTTATTTTAGGATCAGATAGTCAGAGATGGTAGACCTCTTTTTATTGTTCAGTCATTTCAGTTGTGTCAGACACTCATCATGGTCCCATTTGGGGTTTTCTTGGCTGGATCCTGGATCCTGGAGTGGCTAGCTATTTCCTTCTCTAACTCACTTCACAGATGAGAAAACTGAGGCAAACACAGTCAAGCAACTTGCACAAAGTTATACAATTAGTGTCTGAGACTAGATTTTTTTTTGTGATTTGAAAACTTTTGTATAATTATTTAATTTAGAATATTTTTCCATGGTTACATGATTCATCTTCTTTCCCTCCCCTCCTCCTGCCCCACACCTGTAGCCAATGAGCAGTTCTACTGGGTTTTACATGTGTCATTGATCAAGATCTATTTCCATATTATTAATATTTGCACTAGAGTGATTGTCTAGAGTCTACATCCCTAATCATATTCCCATCAACCCATATGGTCAAGCAGTTATTTGGCTTCTGTGTTTCTACTTCCACAGTTCTTTGACACTAGATTTTAAGCAGGGAGAAGTCTTCCTGATTCTAGACCTAAAACTCTATCCATTTTACCACCTAGCTCACCATGGAAGAGATCATAGAGGTCATCAAGTCCAATCTCTTCATTTTACAAAGAAGGAAACTGAGACACAGAGACGTGCTAACTCACTCAGGGTCACACAGCTAGGAAATATTAGAGAGAGCTGAAATAGGATTTGAACCTAGGTCTTCCTCATTTCCTCATTATTCTGTCAATAACACAATTCCCCCGTCATGAATTCTTAAAGCTAGAAGGAACCTTTGAGATCATAGGTTGATTTTTCTTCAGCTTAAAGGGCCCTTAAGGGCCATCTAGTTCAACACAACCCTTCCCCCTCATTTTACAGATGAAGAAATTAAGGCCCAAGAAGGTCAAGTGATTTGCCCAGAGTCACATCAATAATTTGAATCAAGGTTTTACTGACTCTAATCCAATGCATTGCCTTTCAATGACAGGTTTCTGCCTATAAACTTACTAGCTGTGGAATTCAGTCAAAATTCTCTTCTCTTAAGTTTTATCACCTCTAAAGTATTGCCAAGATCAGGACATATAAGTGACACAGTGGATAGTGTGCAGGGCCTGAAGTCAAGAAGATGCATCTGCCTGAGTTCAAATCTGACTTCAGATACTTAATAGCCTTGTGACTCTGGGCAAGTCACTTCATACTGTTTGCCTCAGTTTCCTCATCTGGAAAATGATCTGAAGAAGGAAATCATAAATCACTCCACACATCTCTGCCAAGAAAACTTCAAATGGAATCCGAAGAGTTAAACACAACTGAAGAACAATTAAACAACAAAAATACCAAAATCATAGAATTTTTATTCAAATGAGACAATGTATGTAAAGTTTGCAAAGGCCTATTTCTCATTTGAACCTTACAATGATAATAAAAAATAATAGCTAACATTTATATAGTGATCACTAGGTGCCTGACACTGTTCTCCATGCTTTTTCATTTTATCCTCACAACAACCCTGGGAGGTAACTATCTTTATACTTTAGTCTTACACAACAATCCTGTGACATCAGTATCAGCCCCATTTAGACACTACAAATGAAATGATCAGTTATTACTGTCATTCCAGAGACTTAACTAAAACCCAGTCCCCTAATTCTCAACCTACCACTCATAGGACCCACCACAGCTCCCTCACTGTTCCTTAGATATTTCACTGACACTTGGACCATCTACCATGCACCCAGCATCATCTTAACATCAGCCTCTCATCCAGTATCTCTATCTCCTCTCCCTGATTTGTATAGTCCTTTCTTTATACTTAAAAGGATCTTCTTGAGCCCTACCTTGAGCTAAAGTTGAGGGCAGAGGAAGAAGAAGAAGTCCACCTGGGAAGACTATCTCAGTCCTAGACTTTTTTTGTTTTTGACTTCCTTAGCTAAGCATTGTTCCTCCTTGATGCAGGTATGAGAACCAAAACCAATGGGCTGAGATGGTTTGGAGGCCAGACCTGTTTACTGGGAATACTACTGATTTGCACTTCCCAGCCTCTGACAATTCCCAGCCCTGCTGACATGCAAATCTCAGGGCCAGGTGCCCGGAGGGCAAAGGTTGCCTGGTGGAGAACCTGGGGGGACAGTGGAGATTATCACAAGGAAACACAAAGCACTATCTCTGCAATTTAAGAGGAACCAGGAAGCTGTGAGCATTTCTCTTCCCCAGATAAGGCACAAACTGGTGGACTGTAGCCTGGGATGCTGATAAATTCTAGCTCCCTTGTAATTCAATAATGAAGGGGTGCCATGAGCAAAGATCTTTTTAGTCACATCTAGTACTAAGAAATTATTCTTCCCCTCATTTTCCTTTCTCTTTTTCTTCCTTTCTTCTCTTTGTTCCTTCATTCCTTCTCTCCTTTCTTCCTCTCTTTCTCTCTCCCTTTCTTCCTTCCTTCCTTCCTTCCTTTCTTTCTTTCTTTCTTCCTTTCTTTCTTCCCTCATTCTTTCTTTCTTCCCTCTCTCCCTCTTTCTTTTTTCTTCCCTCCCTCCCTCTTTCTTTCTTCCTTCTTTCCTTCTTTCCTTCCTTCCTTCAATGCTTCCTTCCTTCCTT
>NC_058131.1:664601136-664603507 GCF_016433145.1 Gracilinanus agilis | reverse complement strand
GAGGGGAGGGGAGGAGAGGAGAGGGGAGGGGAGGGGAGGAGAGGAGAGGAGAGGGGAGGGGAGAGGAGGAGAGGGGAGGGGAGGAGAGGAGAGGAGAGAGATACAGATAGACATCTAGGTGTCACAATGGATAGAACACCAAGCCTGGAGTCTAGAGGACCTGGGTTCAAATCTAGCCTCAAACATTTTTCTAGCTGTGTGACCCTGGGCAAGGCACTTAACCCTGTTTACCTAATTAGGGGTGTTACTAAGACGGCAAGTAGGGGTTTAAAAAAAAGAAAGACAAAGACAGGCAAAGAGAAAGACAAAAAAAAGAGACAAAGGACTGCTAAAGCCCCCACCATAGTTTTCTCTAGAACTGGAAATGGTTGGAGAAACAATTAGACAGCCCTGGAGGCCAGGACACAGTACTCTTTGTTAGCCTAGAGCAAGTTCTTATACGCCCAAGCTGTCCCTGATTATCAGGTCCCCACAGAGCCACACCAGGTGTATGGGAAATACACTGAAGCCATCTTTTTGATGGTGCATTGGAGAATTGTAGCCCAATAACATCTGATAGTATTCATTTAAAGAACATCTGATATCCTACATTTAAAATATATTAGAGCAGTAATAATCTAATGTCACCTAATAATCTTTCTAAAATACAGTATGGACAAGAAACATGTGCTCTATACTTTCAAAAAGAGGCAATTCTATTCCTAGCTCAGCCAAGGAAATATATGTAAAGTTCTTTGCAAACCTTAAAGCCTTAAATGTTGTTGTGTTATTGTTATTGGAGGAACACAGAGTGAAAACTTAATGTGGAATCGCTGACCTTGGAGGAGAAGTTTTGTTGAATTAGTGGTACCTCAGAAGAGTTAATGATTATTTTTCATATGGATCATTCCTAAACCAGGTCCTCCTATCCTATACTTCAGCTCAAAAACATCAATTACGTAAGTTCAGGGTTTGACATTTGTCCCATTTGTTTGCTTTTTTGTTCTTGTTCTGGCTCATCCCAGTCCATTGAGATTCTTTTTTTTTTAATTTTGACCTTGACAATCAATACCCACTGAAACTTCTCCATCTTACATGGGTAGGAAAAGTTTGAAAAGTAAAAAAGTTCCCAACAATCCTTGAGCAAATACATGTCTTCTCTACCATTGTTGCTTCACAGATGCCTCTCCAAGTCTGTTGTATTTCCCATAGTTCCTTTATTCTCTCCTGGAAAGTTGGCCTGAATCCTCTAAGTAAATCATACCCTTTCCCCTCTTCCATATAGTTCAAAATGATTTTTTGTTTAATAAAAAGGTGGGGCAGCTAGATGGCTTCGTGAGGAGTTCAAATTTAACCTCAGACACTTCCTTTCTGTGTGATCCTGGATAAGTCACTTAACCACAATTGCCTAGCCCTTACTGCTCTTTTGCTTTGGAATTAAAACAGCTTATTGATGCTAAGATGAAAGGTAAGGGTATTTTATTTTAAAACAAAAACAAAAACAACCTAGCTTTAGATCTAATAACTCTCCACTTCCCTATTTCTTTGATACAATTTCATTTGTCTTTCCTTCCATATCATCACCACTGCAGGAGAATTTTGATCACACAAATGCTCCGAGTGTCACTTCCTTCTGAATTCCTACTTCCCATCCCCAAGAGCAAAAACAAAAGGCACAGCCACAACCCTGAGCCATAAGAGATACTATAGACCAAATTATTGGCTATTGCTACTAGTTTTTTCTCAGAGACTTAGCACTAAGTCTTGCACACAGTAGGCAGTCAATAAATATGTGTAGACTGAAAGGATAAATGAATGAATACCATCTTCAAAAATCTGATAATGATGTCTTCTGTGTCTTCATCCAATTAGATGATAAAGTGCTGATAAGAGATGAGTCCAGACTGACAATGATTAATTGATCTTTGGAATCTTTTTGGAAACAATTATGCAATAAGCTACTACTCTAACTCAATGAGCTATAATCCCTTTCTCATTTTTCCATCTTATCCACAGGGATGCCATGAAATATGGCCAGTGCATTACTGAAATCTAGGTACATGATGTCTACAATATCCCCCTGAATCTATCATAATTCATTCTTAGAAAAGGAAACAGTGATGTCTCAGAACCATCCTGAGTCCATCAAGTGACAACCAAGAACTGGTCAGGGAAGGGTAACTAGAGGATATAATGCCAGACCTGGAGATGGGGTCCTGGGTTCAAATCTGACCTCAGACACTTCCTAGATGTGTGACCCTAGGCAAGTCATTTAACCCCAGTTACCTAGTCCTTATTGTTCTTTTGTCTTAAAGAGTTGTTACTAAAACAGAAAGTAAGGGTTTAAAAAAAAAGAAGAGAAGGGAAGGGAAGGGAAAGGAAAGGAAGGAAA
>NC_058131.1:664523945-664601071 GCF_016433145.1 Gracilinanus agilis | reverse complement strand
GGAAAGGAAAGGAAAGGAAAGGAAAGGAAAGGAAAGACCTAGTCAGAGAACAAGCATAAATTCTCAGTAAAGACAATACATGCAATATTATCTGGCTGAGTTCCAAAAGGGATAAAGCCCACTTTGGGAAATAAAGCCAAAGTACTGTATATCATTCTCCCCTCTCAGTATACCTCAGACTTTGGATATTCTCATTTGAATCTTTAATTTGAAAATCCACATGTATAAAACTAATGATGATAATGGTATTAATAGAAGGGTCAGTAATTCTTATTGCAGAAGGTTTCTTTACCCAATAAAAGGAGTCACCAGAGAGATTGCTTTCATTAGAGAATTTCCCAAAGGCATTTCAAATAGAATTCAAGTGATAAAAATTCCATCTATAAACAACCTTTCTCTAGGAATAGATAAGTGCAAAATGTGAGGGACACCTGTGTAATGGGGAATTGGACAATGATGGGACGGTAGTCCTTAGATCATAGTCAGAGTATAACTAACTAAATGCTGGAAATCCAAGTGGAGGCCTGATGAACTTCCTTCCAGAAATTTGTGATGGCATGTATTATTCAATGCAGAACGTGCACAGGTATCCTTTGACTATCTCCCTTGGGCTTACTGAATTGTGATTTTTTAAAATGCCTTTTAATTGGTTCCTGAGCCAAAACTGAGTTTACATAAAATAGGCAAAAGAGGTGAAACCTTGCTTTCTTTTCAAGTCACCTTTGAGCAAGAAGGAAGAAGCAATAGGCTTCTGGATAGAGGAATTGTAGTTCTCTTTTTC
Source organism: Gracilinanus agilis (assembly GCF_016433145.1). Lineage (NCBI taxonomy): Eukaryota > Metazoa > Chordata > Mammalia > Didelphimorphia > Didelphidae > Gracilinanus > Gracilinanus agilis. The sequence goes on along the minus strand of NC_058131.1, from coordinate 664,600,290 downwards.
ACCTGGCCACCCTGTGTCCTGAGCACATGATGCTACTGTTTTTCTGTCATTGTTGCATTTTTCCTTTCCTAATCTTAGGTGACTGAATAATAGAAACAGATATACTAGGATACAATCTTGTGAGCTTGAAAAGATAAAAAGAAATTGCAGGGATTCAGAAATTATAGTCCATCGAAGAGTTTGCTAGTATCCATATTAGCCGGGTCCACTGAGGTTCCAGCTCTAAAGAGTGAACTTAACTTGGACCAACAGTGGATCAACCTGGCAGCTGAGACACCAATCCTGAAAATAAGGCAGAGCCACACAGCCGCCATCTTTGCGACACCTAATGATGAACTTGGTTGGGGAGGGATGAATGGTAGGTAGCCACTATTTAAGTTTAAGGGACCCAAGTAATGAAAGATATTAAGCTTGTGGTTCAATAGAATCTACATCTTTACTTTAGGCCTTACTCTATCTTTTTAGTAAATTATCCCCTTGAAAAAACTAATAGCTGTCAATTGGTTAAGTGACACTGAAGAGAAAGTGATAGATTAATTGATACTGTTGAGATGGTGACAGATAATTGATATCATAGAGGAAGATACCAGATGGGAGCTCATGAGTAATAATAGTACAAGAGATAGGTAACCCCAAGCCTCCAGTGTTACCCTTAAAACTGAGGGGACAAGTAGTTCTGCTCTGGTGACCCAACTGTGCCTGTGTGAGTTAGGATAGTAGCCCTGCATTTATATATGCCACTCCTGAATTGTCCCACATACATATTTCCTCTTTCTTTCCCCTTTACTATCTCTTAAAGACCAGTAAAGGGAGGTCCTGGCTTCAAATTGGACAATTCCTAACTATGTGACTCTGGGCAATTCACTTAACTCCAATTGCCTGGCCTTCTACTGCCATGGAACTGATACTTAATAAAGATTCTAAGATAGAAGATACGGACTAAAAAATTAAAATTAAAAATAAAGATCAGTAGGTAAACAGGACAGGGGCTTTTTAAACCTTTTCCCTCCATTTATCTAAATCCTCTCCTTCACTGAAGACCCATCTCAAGCCTTGTGTCTTCCAGATTGCCTTCTCTGGCTTTCTCTCTTATCTTTTCTCCCTTTGAACTCCTACCACACTTACCTACAAGATGGAGGAAAATCAATCTAGACCAAATCATACAAACTACCCTTTGACAATGTACTTATTTATTTATTTCATGACTAATCCTGGCCCCTGCTCTTAGGGAGCTTCCAGTCTAGCTGGGCAGATAGATGTGAGTCCATGACACCATAATCTTATACACCACCCCTGGCCTAGGCACAGAGTTGGACATATAGTAGATGATAATAAGTACTCTGACTTGACTCATTTTCTTTTCCAATTTCTCATTTCTCTTACTTTTGAGAAAGCTGAAGCAAGAAGGAAAGACAGATAAAATAATAGAGGAGTGTTGAGAATGAGACAAAATGCGAATATAAAAGCATTTTTAAGAGGCAGCTAAGTAGCTCAGTGGATAGAAAGTCATTCCTGGAAACAGGAGGTCCTGGGTTCAAATCTGATCTCATATACTTCCTATGAGACCTTGGGCCACTTGACCCCCATTGTCTAAGCTCTTAGTGCTTGTCTGCCTTAGAATGGATACTTAGTAATGATGCTAAGATAGAAGATAAGAGTTTTCTTTAAATAAAATAAAACCAAAGGATCTTTATCCTTGTCCAAAACAAACACATGGATAAATATCTAGAGACAGACAGTGATACACGTCCCACCAGCCCTCTCCCAACCCACCAGGCAGAACAACCTATCTTTAACTAATAGAACATATTCCTTGGAAGAGAAATATTTCGGGGAAAAGGAAGAGTGGGATCCAAGCTGCAGAACTAAGGAATCTGGACGAATCATGTTTATGCATAACTTGATAAAAATAATTTTTATCCAAACCTCAGGTTTGTAGTTGAATCTGAGTCCAACTGTCACCAAGCCTGAACAACTGATATTTAGTTTGAATAGTCCATTGAGATGTCTCTAAGGACAATAAAAAAAAAAAAAAAAAAACATTGTGCAGTTAGCTCCAAACCAAGGAGAACCTGCTTCATATTAAGCTAGTTATGTGGAGACTAGGCCATCAGGTTCTACTTGAGTCCATTTACCTTCTTGACTCTCTCATGTGCCTGTCTCGGCTTCTTAACCAGAATCTAAGGCTCTGTGAAAGAAGCTGATAAAATCTAATGAGAGAGGGGCAGCTAGGTGGCTTAGTGAGTTGAGAGCCTGGCTTAGAGACAGGAGGTCCTGGGTTCAAATCTGGCCTCGGGTACTTCTTAGCTGTGTGACCCTGGACAAGTCACTTCACCCTCATTAACACTCTTGTGCCTTAGAACCAACACATATTATTAATAAAAAATAAAAAAAACAACTAACGTGCTATGAAGTTCCCATTCTAAGGACTTCCAACCTTGGATTCTTCCCCCTCACCTTCCAGACACAACTAAGATTGGGCCTGTGAATAAATGGCCCCTGGAAAACAGCAAACAGTTTCTACTTTTGAGGAATAATGAAGCTTTGGTGCCTATTGTCTATGTCATCTCAAGCAAGTCATATAACTTCCCAGTCAGCATCCTCACCTACAAAACAAGGGGGTTGGATTAGATGGCCTCTCAGGCCCTTCTATCTCTGATTCCATGATCCTGTGAAATCAAGGATGGTTTCATTGAGCAAGTGGCATTTAAGTTGGAATTTAAAAGATTAAAGAAATTCAGGAAGAAGAGAAAGAAGGAGATGGAGAAAGGAGGAGGAAGAAGAAGAAGAAGAAGAAGAAGAAGAAGAAGAAGAAGAAGAAGAAGAAGAAGAAGAAGAAGAAGAAGAAGAAGAAGGATGATGATGATGATGATGATGATGATGATGGAGGAGTAGGAGGAGGATGATGATGACGAGGAAAAGGCAGGAGGGGAAGTGGAAGAAAGAACAAGGAGAAGGAGGATGAAGAGGAGGAGATTCCAAGCACAAAGAATGATTAGGATTCACAAAAGTACAGTAAAAGTAAAGGTTTTGTATATATTTAAGAGTCAAAAAGCTGACTAATTTAGCTAGAGTGTAAAAGGGGACAGTAGTACAAGATGAGACTAGAAAGAGAGAATAATATGGATGTTCAATGCCAGACAAAAGAGTGTGAATAATCATAGCCATAAGGAGCACTGAAGATTTTTCTGAGCACAGGAATGGCATGACTAATTTGGTAAACAAGAAAATCAGCCTGGCAATTATATGAAGGATGGATTTGAAGGCAAGGGATGTGGAAGTAAGAAGATTTTCCAGGGGGTAGTAAATCAATAGCATCAGGTATGTGGTGAAACTTCTCTAAAGCCATGAAAACTTTTGAAAAAAAAAACCAACCTCATTTTGGGGAAGTAGCTTGAGTTAAACAAGATATCATCACTGGCATTCTGCAATTGGAGTCCCCGAACTTTTTCCACTGGATGAGCAGAAGGCCTCCTTGGGTTCCTATCCCAGTGCAAATTGATTATGGATATTCAGCTCCACAAGGTTCTCCACAGTTCTCCACAGACTAAACTGGGATACCCCACCTCATAGAAAAGAGTGCCCTTAGTAGACAGTGTGCAAAGTTTTCTTCAGGCATCCAAGGATGCTTTTGACTTGAAGCTGGACTGGATACCCAAAAGATTGTCTCTCTCTAACATGGAAAAGAGCCAGTGATATGAATCTGCCAATTACTCATAAACAATAAATCAAGGTTTGGCATTAAATATCCCTCCTATAGCAGCCCAATTTTAAAAGGGCATTATTATACTCATTTGTGGTCCATTAGACCAAGTGGACATTACTACCCACATACCCACAAGGACCTGGCAATATATATGTATAGAATTCCACATTCTATCAGGGCCAACCTTGTGGTAGACTCCCCAAAACTTTCTCAGTCCAAATGCTGGGTGCTAGTGGAATAACAGGGAGGTGATAGTATTGCTTACGAGTTACCATGTCAGGCCACAAAATTCTACCCAGGGAGTGAGCCACCTATAAATTGTCCTAGAACATAAAGAACAAGGTCAGTGGTGGTACCATGGGCATAAATACTGAAGACAGATTAAGGAACAGACTTAGGAGGGAAAATAACAAATTTGGGGTGCCAGTGGGGTATCTAAGTAGAAATGGCCTTTAAGGCAATTAGAGATTCAGGTCCAGAAGCAAGAAGAAAGGTCAAGTCTGGTGATAAGAATTTGAGAATCATCTCTATAGAGTTGGGAGTCTATGAGATTGACAAAGAAGAAAGTATAGTGAGAAGATGGCCAAGAATAGAACCATGGGGAATACTCACCTAATAAGGTTAGGGAGAGAAAGACAAGAAGCCAGCAAAAGAGATAGAAATGAAGTAATTAGAAAAATGAGGAATAAGTATTGTGCCACTGTAGTCAATGGAAGAGAAACTATTAGTAGGAAATGATAGTCAGTAGGGTCAAAAGATTCCAAGAGGTCCAGAAGGATAAGGATGCAGGATGAGAAAAAAAAATATGTATGTATATATATATATGTATATATATATGTGTGTGTGTATACATACATATGGCATACATATATAGATAAATATGATTTATATAATATATATTATATGGGAGATATATATACAATGAGAGAATTTCTTTTGCTTGACTATGAATATTTATTGCAAGGTATTTTGTTTTCTTTACTTTCTTTTTTTATAGAGTAGGCACTGGAAAGGAAAGAAAATAGGTTTTGTTATTTAGGGGGGGAAATGGAGAAGGGATAATTGTTGTTGTCCATTGTACTCAAAGCGGATCAAAATGATATCATTGGTGATTTCTTTTGACTTATGCATAAATTGAACTTAAGTAAGGCATGGTTACATAAAGTCATCAGCCTCACTCTCCCTTCCAGTCATCAAAGGTCAGTGGCAAGACAAAAGTCAAGATGACTGGTGAAGACTTGAGGAGAGACCCAACAGCTTAAAATGGCTATGGAGAATGAGACAGGGTATTGAAGAGTATAAATATCAGAATAGGACTTTGATAGATGCCACAAAGTAGGATGTTTAGAGCAACTTTTTCTCCAGACCTATGACTTCATTGGTATATAGAATGTCCAATGATGAAACTGTGTCAATGCAGATCAGTTACAACTCCATTTTCAGTTTTAAAGAGCAGACTGGAGCACAGAAGGATAAACTCTTCTTTCTCACAAGGCTCTGTACCAAAGGAAGGAAGGGAAACAGGAAGCATGAGCAAAAGAAGAACCTGGACCACATGATGGTGCATGAGGAAATCAAATCTCAAACACTCTTTTCCCAACTGTAAGCTTCCAACATTTCATCCTCCTCACTCAAAGGTAGCCAGGGAGTGCTCAGTTTGCCCATACAGTGCCTTTTGATGCACAACAGGCTTGGGTTCAAAAACCAACCAAAAGTCCTTTTTTTCACCATGCAATGAGAACACAGAAGATCGTCATTCTTCAGAATAGAGATCTGAGCCCCTCCACTCCGTGTCAGCAGAAACGATTCACCCCCATCTCCCATTACCTGGGGGAAATTTCATCAGGCAGATTTAGCTTGCTCTTAAGGATGAGATTATCCTTCAGCTATCCATTGAATCTGATAGACCTTGAGTTTTCTTCCATCTCTGAAATTCTGTGGTTCTCTGATTTCCGCATCACCGCTACCACCACCACAATCACCACCACAGCCACCCAAGGATTTGGGGATAGGTTGACGATTATGGCTTACCAGCTAGATCGGATTCAAAGGTCCAAACTCAATCCAGAGGATATAGTTTGAGCCCCATCTTATCAATCAATTTTTCAATTTTCTGTAGTTTGTAAACAACCTTAAGCCCTAGCAATCTGGTCTAGTGGAAGGAGTGCTGGATTTGGAATCTAATGGCCGAGCTTTGAACCATAGCTCTTGGCTCTTACTAACTGCAAGACTGGATTAGTCACTAGATTTCTCTAAGTGTCAGTTCCCAAATTGGTAAAATGCCAGGGGTTGGCCTCAGTGGGTTCTGAAGACCCTTTCAGGTCAAGAACCAATGTGCTGGTCTGAGAAATAGTTAATGTGAATTGATGGTTTCTAAGATCTCTACTGCTCAAGGGCACAATGATACTCTTTGACCAACAGACTCCTTGAATTTTTTCCACTGAGAGTCCCTCTGCAATATGAATGCTGGTTTAGAAGGAACACTAAAATCATGGCAGAGTCAGAACTAGAACCCAGGTGTCCTAGATCTCCACAGTTTTGTTTTGTTTTTAAGTAAATCACCTGAACCTCTGCAGATCCTATTTTCTTTTCTTTTTTAAAAATCTTTACCTTTTGTCTTAGAATCAGTACTGTATATTGGTTCCAAGGCAGAAAAGCAGTAAGGGCTAGGCAATTTGCCCTGGGTCACACAGCTAGGAAATGTCTGAGACCAGATTTGAACCCAGGACCTCCTGTTTCTAGGCCTGGTTCCCTATCCACTGAGCCACATAGGTGTCTCCCAGATCGCATTTTCTATATAAGAAATATGCAATTTCTTTCCAATTCCCAGTACTTACATATACTACTGGAGGAGATTAATCACATCCTATACTGCCTTTCTATGAACCAGTCATGTAGCAAGAATGAGGGAAAACATGGCTGCAGTATTTATGAATTTGTAAAAGGAAAAGAGGGAGTATTTTAGTGTGCTAAGTAGGCTATCTATGGAGAATTTTCAGAAAAACATGGACAGATAACACACAGCCTGAAAAAGTATGGATTGATTGCAATCTGCATCAGAGGAGGACCTCTGCTAACAGGATCATGGAACCACTGAAGTAAGTCTAAAATATGGGTTGTCTATGCCTTTTTGGGGGGCACATTCAGAAGAATAATCAGAAATAAGGTTAATCCCAGGACTTTGTTTTTAAAACCATCAGGGATACTCAGGCTGCTAAACATTAACAAATTGTGAAAATCCAATTGCTTGAACTCAAGACCCTTTTCCTTGATTTGATTTTTAATCTTGACTCCTGTCTGGCCTCACAGACTATTGATTCTACTTGTACTGTTGGCTCTCGCTGGTGGTTTTGGATGACTTTCTCCCAGGATACTGAATGGACACATGCCTTGCCTCTGGACTTCTTCCCAGACTTGATATTTGTTAAGTTAGTAGCCAACCTCTGTCTACATATAAGACTCACTGACATATGGCCTTCTGTGGACTCAGACTATTCCTTTGCACCACCCATCCCTCCTCCATCACTCCTGAGACTCATGGCACCAAATGCCACTAAACCTCAGCCAAAACCATGGAAGATGCCTACTCATAACCACCCACAGTCCTCTCCATGGGGAAAAAGGCAAAAGAACCAGGGTGGAAGGTTGAATTAATTATATGATGAAAGTTAGCCTGGAGCTCTCCAAAGGCCACCGGACCTGAAATCAAAGTACTCCATGAGGAATCATGGGCGAGTCAACTTCATTGGGCTCCTTTTCCTCCTCCGTAAATTTGGGAGCCAGCGTAAACCATCTTAATAGACCCTTCTAACTCTAATTTCATTAACCTCTGATCTTTAAGACCCCTCCTAGCTAAAAAATTCTATGGCTACAAAAGCTTCCTATAAGGGAAGGCAATCATTATTTTAGTTGTTTTGTTTAAACCACACTCAAATTCCTGTTTCTTCAAGGGGGAATAGAGGAAAGAGAAGAGTCAGGTTAAGTCAATCCCACTCTTGACAAGCACTGTGCCAAAACACAAAGGTAGTACCTATTTATTTCCCTGAGCTGTGTGTCTGCTGCGTGTGTCTATGTGTGTGTGTGTGTGTGTGTGTGTGTGTGTGTGTGTGTGTGTGTGTGTCTTTCCCAAGCTAGGCTGCCTCCATCCCAGAGCGGGAAGCACATCTTTCAGGCAGACGCCCGGTGTTTGGCGGTACACCTGTCAGCCTCCCTTTTCAACATTCCAATTGTGCCAATTTCACTCGCCGTCCTTGAAGTGGGTGGTTGTGACTTGTTCATTGTTCCAGGCAGAACCTCGAGCAGTCATATCAGCATTAAGTAATGACACCCTCCGCTTGACAGCCTTCTAGGATCTTTTTTGTCTCACAACCGGTGCAAATCCTCATAATTGATTTGGATTGTGGGGCTGGTAATATAGCACTGACTGGCAATTAACGCTAACATTTTAGTCTCATTTCATGCTGTCAAAAAAAAAAAAAAAAAACCTCTTGAAGCGTTTTATTTTTTTTTTTGAATGTGAAAGATTGTCAGGTAGCCTTGTCCACGTGTCTCATTATGTGCAGCCCCTGACCTCCCCCCTTCCCCTGACAAAAGGAGGGGGGAGGGCAGCAGGTGAAGATGCCAAGACAGTTTAACTCTTCTTCAAAAGAACAGGTGGGAGATGCATTTTCTACATGATTTCTGGTCACTTCTCATCCTCAATTGAATAGGAGCCTCAAAAGGGTTCTGCAGATTGAAAGTATTGTTATTTAACATTAATAGAAATATTGACAATAACCTTCCTTAGAATCAGAGGCTTAGGAAAAAAAAAACACCTAAAACTAAACCCTTAAAAGTCATTTAGTTCTACCTGCTCATTTTGAGGAAACTGGGGCCTAGAGAGCATGACTTGCTCAAAATTGCACTGTTATTAATAACTATATATTGCTATAATATAATATAAAATTATTTAATGTGATATCTAATATGTTGTGGAAAGCAGCTACTATGTTAATATATTATACTAATATATTATTGTACATAATATATTTTATATTTTATGTTTTATGTTATATACATAATATAATAATGTAATAAAATACTATATATTCTTATATAGTAATATAAAAGTAATTTTTAATAGTATGGCACCTGGGTGGCACAATGGATAAACCACTGGTTGTGGACTCAGGAAGACCCAAGTTCACATTTCAGATTTCAAATTTCAGTAAGTTCAAACTTCCTAGCTGCATGACTCGAGTCTAAGACACTTACTAGCAGTGTGACTCTGGGTAAGTCATTTAACCTGTTTGCCTCCATTTTTTCAGCTATTAAATGGGGATAAGAACAGCACCAGCTCACAGGGTTGTTGTAAGTATCAAATGAGATAATTTGTTAAATCATGAAAGATAATATATGTATAACCCAATGAAATTGTTTGTAAACTCCACGAGGAGAGAGGGAAGAGGGGAGGGAGAGAACAAGAATCATGTAGCCATGAAAAAAATTAAAAATTTAAATAAAAAAATAAATATTTTTGTGCAGCAAATATATACATATATATTTGATAAATCACTTAGTACAATGCCTGGTACATAGCAGACATTTTATAACTGCTTAGTCCCTTCCCTTTTCCTTTGTAATAATAATAATAATAATAATTAGCATTTGCAAATCTATTTAAGACCTGTGAAATACTTTAAATATGTTTTTCTTTGATCCTTACCACAATCCTGTGAAGTGCTATTAACCTTCTTCCCCCTTCACAGATGGAGAATTTGAGGGTGAAAGCAGTTGCATGAATTGGCCAAGGTCACAGAAGTAGTAAGTTACAGAGCTGGAATTTGAATTCACATCCTGACAGTTTGGGAAGTCAGTGTTTTGCTCATTCACATGATGAGTATAATAGACTGTATCATATTAACAACAGGGACTTGCACATAAGGATAAATATAAAAATCATTATCAAGAAAATGAGTCAACAGAAAAAGAGATAGGTTGCACAACAAGAACAAAAAATAATGGATAAGTGGGCTGAATATCACAAAAATATCACCTGAGTGGGCAGAAGGGAGATCTCTAGCACATTTGGTGAAAGCTCTATGGTGATTCCATGGCAAGTTAGGAACAAAGTTCATTCAGGAGAAGACCTGGATGGATTCTGATTGGTGCTAATGAATGAGGTGCCCACACAGATAAGTGTATTCATCAAAGTAGAGTTAAAAATAGTCTCTGGATAAGGGGTCAAAGGAGACAGACCTTTATTCAATCACTAACTAACTGTGTGACTGAGCAAATCACTAGTCCTCTATCATGCACTCATTTGTGCATATTCAGTTTGTACAAATATTGACACTGACATCCCAGACCCTTGATACAAGTTCCTCCCCTCTGTTATCTCCAATTTGTCTTACATATAGCTAATTTGTACAGTTTTTTTGCATATTGTCTTCCCTATTAGACTAAGATTTCCTTAAATGCAGGGACAAGGTGTCTTTGCTTATTTGGAGGATTTTTGTTTTACTTCTGTTTTTTGCTTTTTTTGGTTTTTTGCCTCTCCTTGTGTCTCCAACATTTAGCATAACATAAGCAATTAATAAGTACTTTCTAAGTTATTAACATGACCTGAATTAGGATTATTTGCCCATTTAAGTCCTCTCTTTTCCTATGTAGAAACTCAGGAAATTATAATCCACATATACAGAATCTCTTTGTTTCCTTTTTCTTGTTATAGATTTGACAAAAATCAACAAATACAAACATTTCATACACAAAGAAGAATAGGGAAAATGGATTGTATTTGAAGCCATGAATCTCTATTATATCCTACTTGGATTTTTTAAAAGTCTGTATTAAGGTGAACACAATAGTATCAATAATATCCTGCTTGTCTATATCTCCTTCTGAACTTCCTTCTGTGCTCTGCTATGTGGCTGTAGTTTAATGATTCATTGCTGCTTTTCTTTCTTTCCTTCTTTTTCTGGCATCACTAATCACTATTCTTCTACCACCATCCCACCCTCATAACTCTCCCTGCCAAAAGGAAACGCCTTCCCTTCTAATTAATAAGCATACTCACACAAAACAAAGTCACATATGGGTCATGTCTGAAAATGCACATCTCATCCTGAATCTCTAGTCCATTACCTCTCTACCAAGAGGTGGGATGCATGCCTTATCACCAGTCCAGTGGAAGTAATTGGTCATCTCATGGGTCACAGCTCTGACATCTTTCCCAGGTGTTTTCTGTTACAGTGTTGTAGTCATTTGCATATATATTTTCCCTTGGTTCTGCATCATTTCATCCAAACTCTCATAGGTTTCTCTGAATCTATCCCTTCATCCTTGTTTATGGTTCAATAACATCTCTTTAAATTTAGAAACCACCTTGTTTTTATTATCCAACTGATAATCAATTGTAATCAAATAATAACAAGCAATCAAACAATTTACTTTATTTCTAGTACTTGCTACAATAAAAAGTGCTATAATATAATGTTTTTCAAAACTCTTGCCTTCCATCTTAGGACCAATACTATGTATTGGTTCCAAGGTAGAACAGTGGTAAAGGCTGGGCAACTGAGGTTAAGTGATTTGCCCAGGGTCACACAGCTAAGAAGTGTCTCTGGTCAGATTCAAACTCAGGACCTCCCTAGAGCTGGTTCTCTATTCACTAAGCCACCTACTGCCTTGGTATGTCATTTTGCTTTTTTTTTGTATCCCTACACTTAGTAGAGTACCTGGTACAGAATTAGTAGATTGTTGTGCTTCATCCTCAGATAAGACCAGTGACAGTGAGGCAGAGATGCAAAAGTCATCAGCTTCACTCTCTCTTCCAGAGTCATCGAAGGCCAGTGGAAAGATAAAAGTCAAGATGGTTGGTGATGACCCAGGATGAAATGGATGACCTTGGCGTCTTTGATGTCTGACTAAACTCCAAGCACTCCACAGAGCCCTTTTCTGCCACCCTCTTAGCTGTTGGAATAGATCATTCTCATAAAGTCTTCACGTGCCTGGCGTAGACACCTCCCTAACTCCCCAATGGGTCTGAGGTCTGTGGGTTACCCTCGATCTAGTTTAGCCCTTCTCTCAAGTATGGTTTACAGGGATGTGACCCCTTTGCATGCCATAGCATCGTGGAGCCATAGGGGAGAACTGGGTGTCAGGGGATGCCAAAGGAGAATAAGCAATCCTGAAAGGGGTTCAGCAAGCTCTCACACTAGAGGTGCTAGTCCTCTTGAAACACCTAGTACAGAGCAAATCAATGCTGTCTCCTTTTCTTTAATAATAATAATAATAGCATTTACATAGCAACTTTAAGGTTTGTGAAGCATTTTACAAAAATTATTTCATTTGATCCTCACAACAACACTGGTAGGTTGATGCTAATATTATCCCCATTTTACAGTTGAGGAAACTGAGCCAGACAGCAGTTAAGTGACTTGCCCAGTCACACAGCTAGTAACTCTGAAAGACCAGGTGAACTCAGGCCCAGCATGATGGTCTGTGTCACATTTAGTTATAATCCTGAACCTGAATTATCAGACTGGCTTGAATCAAGCTTATTCAACACTTACCAAAATAGGGTTCACTGTATAGGATGGCACTAAAATTCAGAGCCCAACACTGCCCAGTTCAGGGCTCAATGCACAAATTGGGGTGAAGGGGGTGGGAGCAGGGGACAGTCAGGTCTGGGAAGAAGGGAGGTAGCGCTCACCCCTCCCTCAAAGCAGTGTTGTAGTAGAAATTATGATAAACCTGGCTGGAATCATGGGCCCTAGCTTCGAAGCCTGGCTCTGCCACTTGCTATGTTACTAGAGGCAAGTTTGCAATAAATTAAAGAGCCTTGGTTTGGGAATCAAAGAACCTAGGTTTGATCCCCGATTCTTTTCCTCACTAATTATGTGACTGTAGAAAAGTCATTTAATCTCTCTCGAACCTAGTTGGGAGTTTTGGTTTTGGTTTTTGCTGGGGGTTGTGTTGTGTTCTTGCTTTATCTGAGGGAGCTATAGACTAAAATTTATATAGCAAATTTAGTGACTAAATTTAGTCACTAAATGATCTCTAAAGACCTCTAGCTCAAAATCAATGGTACTATAATGAACCTCAAGTGGCAATTCTTATAGATGGGTTCAAATATTACTTCGATCAAGGACTAGCTATGTGGTTGTGGCCAATGCACCAAGCCTTCCTTCCCATTCTCAGGAAAATAAGGGAGCTATTTCATACAACTCTACATGAAGAGATGATGATCCTGTCTGTAAATCCCTTTGTCAATCCAGAAGGACTCTATCAGTGTGGATGATAATTTTGCATCACCTACTTCACAGCTTTGTGGTGAGGAGAATACTTTATACACCTTATAATGGGCATGGGCAGAAAGCCCTGCCAGGATCTTCCTTTAGCTGCTCCTTTGGAAACTATACTGGTCAGGGGGTGCAGCTAGATGGCTCGGTGTATAGAGAATCAGGTCTAAAGATGGAGAGGTCCTGTGTCCAAATCTGACTTTAGATAGTTCCTACCTAAGTGACTCTGGGCAAGTCATTTAACCCTCATTGTCTAGCCCTTATCTCTCTACTGCCTAGAAATCATTGATTCCAAGATGGAAGATAAGGATTTAAAAACAAACAAACAAACAAACCAAAGGCTATACTGATCCCAAGAAGAGCCTAGCCTTAAAAAAAAAAATTGACTTTCCCACAATCCTGCATGTAGAGATGCACATAGGATAGAGAAAAGGACTTTATTATTGGTGTCATAAGTCTTTTGCTGAGCACGAGACTCATCATTCTGGGGGTAGGAAGGGAAGAAATGGTATTCACACAGGGATGATAAAAATATATACATACATACAAATTCATATATATACATATGAGGGTGTGTACGTATGTATATATATGCAGAGACATATATAAACACAGATATTCATGTACATACGTATTGACATATAAGTAGGAAGTTTATATTTAAACATGATATCCGTAGATCATATGTATGAATATTATGTGTTATAAGCATGTGATTATATAATGATTCCATGCTAAATGTACTTCTCTGTTCATACCCAACCTGAATAAACATTGCCTTTGTAAATGCTTCTTATCAGCTGGCTTCTTGCTTTCAGGAGGAGCATGAGATACATTTATAGGAAAGCTAAAACAAACCCATTGTTGGAGTTCCCAAAGAGAGGGCTCTTTCTGAATGGGACGAAGACCTTAGAGAATATAAATTTTGAGAAGTTCCCCAAGATTGAAGTCGAATCCTTGTAAACCCAAGGTTTCTGTTTTGAGAGATGCAGGGCAACTAGATAAATGTGAGTTACTGTTAATTATGAGACAAAAGAATGCATGACTTTGTAATCGCGTCAACAAGGATTTATTAAGAATTCACTATATGTTCCAGGCACAATCTTAAGGGCTAAGAATACAAAGAAAAGCAAAAGAAAGACAGTATATCTGCTCTTGAATAGCTGACATTCTAATGGGTGGAGATGCTATATAAAAGGATCTAAAAAACAGCACAGGAAGAAGAGATGCCCACATCAGGGTAAGGTAGATAAATCTGGAGATATAGGATCAGAGGTGGAAAAGAATGAGAGATTGAGCATGGTTGGCCTGGACACGTTCTCAAAATGGAGATTTCAAAAGAGAATCAAGACATGTGTCCTAGACTCCAAGTGGAGAGAAGTTTGTGGCAGGGAGAAATGAACTGAGTATAGACTGAGGTAGTCAAAAGAGGATATGTGGCATGGTGGTGCATGGAAGGATGGATGGCAAGAGGCAAACTAGACTGCTTTGGTCTTGAAAAATACCTCTAAAGGAAGGAGATAATGAAGATACTTTGGGGATTCCAGTAGATACCCAAGAGAAAGAGTTAACGTGTTACTAAGGGCCCATATGATGACTTGCACAAGAAGAGTTTGGGATAAGGATAATGAGCCCCAAATAAGAATCCTGGATAAAAGCGCTGAGGTGGATCATGGCCCAGCTGAGAGATGAAGTGGCAGAGATTGAAGCTACCAATTTCCAAATCCCCAGGGCCTGAGCACTAACCTCACCCAGTCTACTAGCACTCCTTTCTTTTTTTAAAGAAAAAGTAAATCAAGAGAGCCTCCTTTACTCAAAGAGAAAACTTGATCCCTCTAGAACTTGCCTATCTAGAATGCATTGTAAGAGTCTCTGCTCTCTTCAACTGTGTTTGCAAAACAAGGGGAAGAAGGAGAAATGTTTGAACAGGGGAAGGAATAAGGGATATATATAGAGAGAGAATACCATCCATTCAACTGGATGAGAAAATGTAATGCTTGTTCCCCAAACATGACTTGCCTAGGTCAGTGCTAGGAAGGGGCATTTAACACTGCTAATAAAAATGAGTTAGCAGATCAGAGCTGTACTAAGAGATGCCAGTATTTGAAACCTCTAAGGGTGATCACAAGGGCATCCCTCTCCTCAAGCTGAGGACAGATTCAGATACTCTAAGATGAAACCACTCACTCAGACTGAGTATTGTCAAAACAGAAAACTCTCCACTTTCATGGTTGGTTATTTCCATCACTCCTACCAAAAAAAAAAAAAAAAAGGAAAGAAAAAAGAAAAAGATTGCATCTACTTTTCAATTAAATACTCGCCTTCTCAGTGGGTGGTGGTGTGGAGGAGAGGGAATTTGGAACTAACAATCTGAAAAGAAAAGAATGTCGAAAATAAATAAGTTAAAATGTTAAAAAAAAATTTTAATTGCTTCCTACTGACACAGAAGGACTCACTGTAGGAAGTGGGAATCTGAGTTCTTGCATGCAAATCTATTAGAAAGGCAGCAGAGTTTGAAGGAAAGAGCTTAAGTCTAAGAGTCAGAAGACCCGAATTTGAGTAAAATTGTGATATTGGCTGAGTGATCCCAAAGAAATCACTTGCTCTCTCTAAACTGTTTCTTTATCTGTAAAATGGGAGTGATGGCATTTGTACTATTTCATAAGGTTATCATGAAGAAGTAAGTAAACCTTAAGACAATGTACACATCTGAGTTATTATTATTAATGTTCTTGGGAAGGACCAGCATAAGTTCTCACCACTGCTCCATTTAGGAGAAACAAATAGACTCTTTCTTTTGCATAAACATCAGTACACCATGCCTGGTAAAGGGAAGGAGAGAGTATTTAAACTGATTTTGCATCATTTTTTAATGCTAGTGTACCTTGTTCAGACTCCACCATCCGTAAGAAGCCACGGCATAGCACATGTGAGATAGTAAGAAAGAGAATGGCAGGAAAGGCTTGGAAAAGCTTCCAGAAGGATCAACATTTTGAGAAAATAGGTGAGGGAAGAAGTTGTTTCTCAGAAAAAGCCCACTGCCTGCTACCTCCAAACAATGAGAAACATACCTTCAATTGCAATAAGAAGATAGGAAGAAAAAAACAACCTCATACAGTCTTCTGAAATAAGTGTGGAGGACTTTGTAACAGATCCCCTCTCCCAAACTGTCTCCATTCCCATGATTATTGGGACTGATCCCAGCAAGTCTGGATGCTTCAAGTTTTGGTTGTGATGGCTTTGATCCTGTCTCTTATCCACAGTGACTCAGACTAGCATCGCCTCACCCCTGCATTCAGGAAAAGCATCGAATGGATCTAGGGGGCCCATGATGGAGAACATAGACAACTGGGTTGAAGAGAGCAGTACAAAATCACCTGGAATATAAGGAATCTCTACTAGAGGAAAGAGTGGAGGAGAAGAAAAAGAGGAGAAGGAAGTGTTGGAAGAGAAGGAAAAAGGGAAGAGAAAAAAGGAGAAGGAAAAAGAAAAGGAGAATATGAAGAAGTTTGTGTCAGTTCTGCTTTTATAGTCTAGCTTCCCTTCCCATCTCTTTTGGCATTGCATGTAGCCCTCAATGCTTTCTACCTGAGGAAGGGACTCAATTCTCCCCAATGATCTTGTATAGTCAATCTGTGCTTTGTCTTATTTAGTCCTACAACTCGTTCCAGTGCTAAGAAAGAGTAAGATTGAGGAGTGACAGTGTCTTTTAGATTTGGCCTGAGAAGTATATGTGTCATCCTCTATCCCTAAAATCAACTCCCTATCTCTGATAAAGATTGCTCAGGGCAAAGTGATTTCTGGAACTGGAAATGAGTTCCTATCCTTTGAATCCAGACCTTTGGACCAGAGGTTTGGACCATTTGTCCATAACCCTTCTTGATGACCATCCAGTCAGTTCTTCCATTCAATCTGAATACTCTCCATCAGTAATGAAAGTGCAAAATGTATTTTGGTATGGTGTAAGGAATTTCAGATACACCCTTATATACACAGATGGCCTAAATCGAGCATTAGTAATTTACCTAACTTATATGTTGAACTGTGCCAGGCAGATTCTGTGACTAAGACTTAGTCCAGCCAGCCTGGGCATGAAACAGGTTGGAACTGAAAAAGCCCATGTCCTGATGAAACCAGATTCTTTCTGTCAGGGCTCCAAGTACAACCCTCCAGATGCAACTCAAATTGCAGTCTCTGAGGGCATCCAACTCCTGAGCTGGTTGTTTGTTCCCTCCCCTAGGTTCTGTACCCAGAATCCTTTAATAGTTTTCTTTCTTTCCTAGGTCAATTAATTTCCAGGAAAGATCCCCCCCTATCCCCCTTATCTCTGGATTGATATCTATCAACTGCTTTGTCCACTCTCACTTCAGCTCCTGAATCTTTTAGGGACTCTAGATGTTATTTAGTTCCATTTCCCAGGCTAAAAATGGGGGGTAATAAATGAATTATGCCTATGATTGAACATTTCTAACAACAAGAAACTCACTACCATACAAGTCTTTAACTTTTTTTTCCCTTTTCACTCACCCTTTTCCCCTAACTCCTACATTCAGACAGTTGCCACAGTCTATCTATTCTACCTACTCACTTTCTTTTGCCAGTGTGGCCTGGTGGTTAGCAAGATACTTTTCAAGTCAAGAAGACCTAGATCAAAGTCTCACTTCTGGCATTTAACCCTTCATTGTCCCAAGCCCACTCCTTAAGACCACAAAATTCAGAAAAGGTATTGGTCTGCATTGATAAAGGGAGTTTCTTTGCCAGGAGTTCTCCACAACAAAGAAATCACAAGTTCAAACAAAATTTTAAAATATAGCTCTTTCCAAACTATCTCATTTCTACTCTTTAGCTTTCACTCTGGCTGAAACCTTCATTTCTTCTCATCTGTTGTTCAGTCATTTTTCAGTCATAACCAACTTTTTGTGACCCTTTTGAGGGAGTTTTCTTGGCACTGGAGTGGTTTGCCATTTCCTTCTCGAGTTCATTTCACAGATGAGGGAAATGAGGCCAACAAGCTTGTGCAGGGTCACACAACTAGCACCTAAGGCCAGATTTGAACTCAGGAACATGAGTCTTCCTGACTCCAAGCTGGCACTCTATCCACTTGAGCCACCTAGCTGCCCCATTTCTTCTCACTTAGATTATTGTAATAGTCTTATAACTAGTCTTCTTGCTTTTTGGTCTAATTCTCTCTTCAAACCATCTTTCACATTCTTTCAATGAAACATCTTCTATTAGGGACCACTGTCATCATCTCACTTTCCTACCTCAAAATTTTCAATGTTTCTCCATTCTAAATAATGTATTATTTAGTACACAAATATTTATAGCAGCTCTTTTGTTGGTGGCAAAGAATTAAACATCGAGGGGTGTCCATTAGTTGGGGAATGGCTAAACAAATTGTGGTATGTAATGGTGATGGAATTTTTTGTGCTGTAAAAAATGATTAACAGGATGATTTCAGAAAAACCTAGAAAGACCTACATGATCTGATTTATTTTCACTGAGTGAAAATAAACAGAAACAGGAGAACATTGTACATAGTAATAGCAATATTGTGCAAAAGTGAAAGACTTAGCTACTTTCAGCAATACAATGATCCAGGACAGTTCTGAAAGACTTACAACAAAGAATTCTATCTACCTCCAGAGAAATAACTATTGGAGTTGAAGTGCAGCTCAAAGCATACCATTTTTCACTTTAGTTTATTTGTGTCTTTATTTTGGGGGCTTGGTTTTATGTGAGTTTGTATTCTCTTACAACAATGAACAATATGTAAATCTTTTGCATGATAATCATGTATAAGCCAGATCAAATTGCTAAGCATCTCTGAAAGAGGGAAGGGAGAGAGGGAGACAATTTGGTTCTTATAACTTCAGAAAATATATTTGGAAGATTGTTATTACATGTAGTTAGGAAAATAAAATATCCTTTTTTTAAAAGAATGTATTATTTAGTACAGAATCCCTAAGGTACCTATACAACTTTGGAACCTGTCACTTCTTCACAGTTTGGGAGTGGTATTTGGATCAGCATGTATTCCAATCCACAGCTAAGTCTCTAAGACCCCATTCTAATATATCCCTATGCCAGACCGAACCTATTAATCCATTGATTCAAAAGGTATTTCACTAGAAGAGGATAGCACAGCAAATAACAAGGAGGAAAATCCATATATAGAAAAGACTGTAACTCTACACAGAATATTATTCTGCCAGTAGAAGAGGGAATGTTCTTCCAGAACACTCCCATATATAAAACTGAGACCCAACTGGAACATTTCTCATGACTCAGTAACCTAACAAGTTACTGGCTCCCTTCTGTTCTATTCTGTCTATGTTGCCATCATTCTCTGCCACTGAAAGAGACATTTGCTACTTCACCTTAAAAGTGCATCCAGCATCTATTAATATGCCTTTTCTCCTTTCCATTGAACTCTAAAGCCTTCTTCTTCAAAAGGAATATTATTAGAAGTAGGTTTTGAATGATAATATATGTATAACCCAGTAGAATTGCTTGTCAACTCTGGGATGGGGAAGGGGAGGGAGAAAAAAAAAATCATGTAACCATGGGGAAAAAATTTTAAATGAAAAAATGCTATTGTAAGATCTACAGAAAACATTGCTGAAAAATTGAAGAATCAAGAGTTATAACAAATTACGCAGTATGTGAGGTTGCTCTACAGTTGAATGAAACTACAAATTATTTTTCACATGCTTCAGCTTATGGTATTTACTAGATTCTATTTCAGTGATGAAATGTACAAAGAACTACTTTTTTATGAGTCACCAAATTAAAAAATTACCAGAGAAAATATATTGGCAACAATGAACAATTTCATTAATAAAAACAATGCTTGATGGGAAAAAAGGAATATTATCTCTCCTTTGGGACATTATTATAGATAGAACAAACTACCTCTAAGCAGCATACTGTCAGCTCTCTTGTTAGTCAGGTCCACAGCCACACTCAGCCAGCATGGCAAAGAGTCCTTAAAGTCAGTCTTTCTTTTTTGATAATCCTTTCTCCATTTAGCTGTTATTCTTCCAGTTCAACTTATTATTTAGGTTGGAATAAATCAATTCTTTTCAGTTTCCACCATGCCTCTGACAGTAAGTGCAAAGGCTATGAAAAATTACTTTATTTGCTTAACAATATACTGGAGAGCACCATGCAACATATTGCCTATATTATTACAATAATACTCAGGTCATTGCCCCTCTTAAAAGCATCAACTCCTTTTCCTGAAATTCAGGGCCTTCCACAAAATAGACCCACCTTATCTTTCAAGTCCTATTTTATACTATTTCCTTTCAAATACACTATCTGCCAACCAAACAGGACAACTCAGGTCCTCATTTTTGTGTCCTTTCCTATTTTGATGCCTTTTACACCATCTGCTAGGCTAGGGATGGACTTTACCATGTCTCCATTTATTGAAGTCCCTTGCTTCCTTCAAAGCCGGTTTAAGAATTTATTTCTTTCCTTCTGTAAATCCTTCCCTATCTTCCTAGGTGAAAAGCATTTCAACAGCTTCATATTTCCACTTTGTCTATATCCCTTCTTTGCACTCTCCATCAGTTCACATTGCTTTATACCATGGAGTGTCTCTGAGATGGGGAAGATCAAAAACCTTAAAGTATAACCAGAGTTCACAAAATTCAGGTCCTTCTGATATCCTGTGCCCTTAAAAGATTCTTCAGGAGAGTGCTGAGAAATGTAGAAGTAAAGTATTCTGCTCTGGAAGTCAATGTTGGTTATTTACAATTTCCCCTCCCAGTCCTACCCCACCTCAGTTTAGATTCTTACTTTCTTCAGTGTGCAAGGTTGGGACCATGCTTATCCTTGTATTCTCTGGAGTTAAAAATAACTAACAATTGACATAGACTGATAGACAGAGATAGATAGATAGATAGATAGATAGATAGATAGATAGATAGATAGATAGATAGATAGATAGATGGCATACAGATAGATAGATGACATACAGATAGATTTCTTGAGAGTTTGCAAAGGGTTTCACAAACATTATCTCACTTGTGATAAAATCACACAAAAATGGGATTTGAACACAGCTTTTCATGAATCAAAGCTCAATATCCCATCTCCTACCTCTTACTTTGCCCATAGCGAGTATTTAAAGGGTATTTGTTACATGAACTGATGAATGAAAGCCAGCCCATTTTATCCCTACACATTTTTAATCATTAGAAAACTCATGTATTGAGGGAAAATACTTCTCTTTGTAGCATCCACCATTGCTCCTAATTCTAACCTCCAGGTCCAGCTTTCATTTCTGGCTCCCCTCCCATTTTCTCCAAGCTCCAATCTTAATTATTTCCTGTATAGTTTTCAAACCCTTAACCACTCCAGTCACCTTCTTGTTCAGATCCATTCCTTCTCCTTTCAACCCATTTCTTCTTAATTTCCTCTATTATCTTTCCATCACCCTCCTCCCATCTGTTATGTAAAAACTCTTTCATATCTGGAATACAAGTTCTCTTGTTGTCAAATCCTCTTGAGCTTTCTATAATCTGAGCCTGTCAGGCAACTCCAAACCATTATACAGTCAGTGTCCTCCAAAGCCACCCTCAAACATCATTGCTCATGTCTTCTTATTCATTCCAAAGATCTGTGATTTCAAGATGAGTACTCTGTCCACCAATGCAGATCACGGCCCTCCTATTCCTTAATAGATGGACTTCATGAATTGCAGTGGCTGAAATAATCAATCACCTGCTTGCCAGCCTGCTGGTGATAAGCCTGTCCAAACTTAGCAAGGCCAGTCCTCGGTCCTTAGATGACAGACTAATAGTCCCTCACTAGGCTCAGGCTCATATTTCTCATGTCACATCTATAAAATTACTTTTATCTACAGCAAGAAGGGACACAAATATTAGGGCACATAGGATGGGCCTGTTAGGGTGAATTGTCCTGACATTCAAAGATGGGGGCTCTAGAGGCTCGGGGGTGGAGAGATTTAAAACATTTATGCATGAATCATCAGTGCCTTTGGGAATTACCCACATTAATATCCACCACCCACAGAGGAGAGGCAAACATACTCTGTTCCAAAGTAGATCTTGGAATTCTAGTATGTCAGAGCTGGAAAGGGAGCCTTTGGAGATTATGCTGTACAGCCCCCTAGTTTGACAAAAGACAAAAGTGAGGCACAGAGAGCTGGCATAAATGGCCCAAAGCCCCCCAATAAGGCAATGTTGTGGTTTATAAGCCAACCTGCAATGCAATCTTGCAATCTTAGAAAACTACCTGGAGCACTGGGAAGTTACATTGACTATTCCAGGTCATGAGCCAGTAGATATTGGAGAGTACTTGAACCAAATTCTCTTACCACTATACCATACTGTATTTCCTCTATCCCAGTTCTGACAGCCCCCATTTCAGACCTTTAAAATTTGGCCTCTCCATGTTGCCTTCTTAGGACATTGGTTTGATGCTATACTAGTAGTAATAAATGAAACAAGCAGCCTGGCACTGTCTATATTTGTGTTGGTGAACCCACAGTGAGTGTGCCAGAGGGAGCTGCTCCCCTCCTCCTCTCTACCTTGCCCGAGGACATTTTTCACTTCTTCTGTCCCTCTGCCTAGCAGCCCAATGGGAGTGCTTCCCCCCTCCCCTTTTGGAGGAAACAGTTCACATGCAGCCTAAGAGTGCAATTTGGGCACTCAGTCTCTAAAACATTCACCATTACCAGTCTATACCACTATGACTCTGGGCTAGTCACTTCATTTTTGTGAACCTCAATGATCTCAACTATAAAATGATCAGTCCTGGACAATTATCAAACACCAGAATTGAGGCAGACTTGACTGGAACCTAGAGAGAGAGCAATGCGAACGAATGAATGGGGTGGGAGAGGGAAAAAGCATTCATTAAGCCCCTACTATGTGCCAGTAACTCTGGTGGGCAGATTGGCAAAGGAAACACACCAATTAAGGAGTTATCATATAATATGAAAGGCCCAGATATTTGTTGTTTTCAAGACAAACGGTGGCTGTTTTTAAAAAATCCCAATTGAGTGAAGTCAAGCTAGATGAGGACCTAATAAAGTCCTCTTTCTTTCCTGTATTAAATCATATTTTATTTAAAAAGCCAAAGTACCACAAATCATTACTGAAACAGCATGCCAGGTTCAGAACTGCTTTGAGAGCATCAGGCTTTCTCTCTGTGTAATATGCAAATGATACCCCCAACACACACACACACACACACACACACACACACACACACACACACACACACACACACACCAACCTTCTCCCAAACTGCTATATATAGTGAGGATATATTGCTGCTGATTCCCTGTACATTGTCTCCTTCTTAAAAGCAGGGCTCTCTTAGCAGACAATCCCCAGCTAGCATTTATCAGTTTTATTCCTTTAATGATTCAAACTTTTGCTAAGATGTGCTATTTGCTACATAGGATTTTATGGATTTAACAGTTTTTATTAATTTAAGAGGCTTCCACTGAGCAAGAAAACGCTCAGTGTGACAAAGAAGGTATCATAAATGAATTGATTTGTCACGTATCAGAATGTGATCCAGCAGTGATTTCATTATTGTGGTTATTTTCCTTCAATTATCTGCAAACTTAAAATGCTAAATAGCCTCCCCCTGTATCAATTGAGCAAGAAATAAATGTGATCCCATCCGATTGCACAAATTGGCCGCAGAGTATTGAGGCCGCGCATTAATTTCTCCTCCTTGAGGCACAATCTTCCCCCCGCGATAAACAAGATATTTTATTCAAATGTTGTGTCTGCTTGGCGGAGAGAGACAGATCCGTCAGCGCTGTCCCCTAAGCATCCTGGTGGGGCTGGGGAGAGGGAGCGGGGAGGGGAGGGACGGGAACGAGAGGAGCGGGCGGGGGAGACCCGGCAGAGAGAAGGCAAGGGGAGGCCAGGTAGCGTGGCGGCAGGATCCTGCCACCCAGAATGCCAGAGGAACATCCAGCCTCAAGTCGCCTCGAGGCTCCAGCTCTCTGTCTCCGTCATCCCTATTGTTCTTTGTCTATCCTAGTGGGTGCAGGTCCCCTCTGCCCCTTGCGTGCCTGCTTCCGCTCTCCACCCCCACCCCTACCCCACCCCCCAACTCCAGTCTTTATCAAAACACACAGCATCTTCCTGTCTCCACCAGCCTCTCACTGCCTCCCCCACCCCGCTGGAAACACGATCATTTCTCCCCTCTAAACTTTTGCCCCCCTGCCTAGAATGTCGATGTGCCTAAACTTCAAGGACCACCTCCTCCTTTGGGGGGGTCTTTCCACATCATCTTAGCCCAAGCTGATATCTATTTCTCTCTACCTCTGTCTCTCTTGTCTCTGACTCAGTCTTTGTCTCTCTGCCTCAATTTCTCTCATTGATGTCTAGCTGGAAGTTACTGTCTCTGTCTCTAAGTCTCTCTCTCTCTCTCTCTCTCTCTCTCTCTCTCTCTCTCTCTCTCTCTCTCTCAGTTTCTCATTGATGTCAAAGCTGAAGGTTATTGTCTATCTCTATCCTTGATTTAATCTTTGTCTCTCTCTGCCTCAGTTTCTCTCATTTATGTCAAGCTGGAAGTTACTCTCTCTGACTCAGCCTTTGTCTCTCTGCCTCAATTTCTCTCATTGAGGTCTAGCTGGAGGTTACTGCCTCTGTCTCTAAGTCTCTCTCAGCCTTGATATCTCTCTCTCTCTCTCTGCCTCTCAGTTTCTCATTGATGTCAAAGCTGAAGGTTATTGTCTATCTCTCTCCTTGATTTAATCTTTGTCTCTCTCTGCCTCAGTTTCTCTCATTGATGTTAAGCTGAAAGTTACTATCTCTCTTTATCTCTGTCTCTCTCTTCTCTTTAAATCACTACTAGCCCTCTGCCCCTCCTCACCCAAAACATTTAGAATATGCTCTTATAGCCCAGCACTTAAGGCAGAAGGGAAAGCTGTTAGAGAATAATTGCCTCCCAATGAGGTTACTAGCTCAGTAAGGGCAGGGACCAAGTCTGATTCCTCTTTGAACGCTCCCAAAACCTAACCCAGCGCTCAGGGTACAATAGGCACTCAAATGAACATCTGGTAAGTGATTGACTTAGATACTAAATAATCTCTTTTTTAAAAAAACCCTCTTCAGGTGGAGGATTAAGGCTACAGAATGCTTCATACACTATATCAGACTCAGTAACTATGTCTTCGGCTAGGCTTAATTGTTTTTCTTTGTTACTTGAGAAGCTCTCTGGGAGGGGAGGTGGAGGTTGGAATTTTTGTTACTGCTCAGTTATTTCAGTTGTGGGCAACTCTGTGACCCCATTTGGGGTTTTCTTGGCAAAGATACCAGAGTGGTTGGCCATTTCCTTCTCCAACTCATTTTACAGATGAGGAAACTGAGGCAAAGAGGTGTCTGAGGCTGAGATCTTCCTGACTCCAAACCAGGTGCTCAATAAAATTTAAAACCAGTAATAGCAATTGCCTCCGAGCTAGAGTGAGGCATAAAAGGAAACATCACTATTTTCTGGGAAGAAAAAAAAAGGAGGGGGGAGAATTGGGACAAGGTAGAGAAATTAATACATAAAAACTAGGATCATTGATGTCAAGCTGAAGGAACTTTAGAGTTCATCTAATCGGTCCCTTTGTTTTACAAATGAGAAAACCAGGATATAGAATAGTGTAGTGCCTTGTCCAAGGGCACAGTGAAAAGCAGAGGCTGAATTAGAATCTAGGACTTCTGAGTCCAAATCCTGTGTTCCTAGATATGTTCCTAGATAGTCATATGTTCCAATGCCCTCTTTTTTACTGATGAGCATATTGAGCCCCAGAGATTCTAAGTGACTGGCCAAGATCAACATAGGTGGTGTATCTGACATTTGAACCCAAGTCCTCAGACTCCAAATCTTCCCAATGCCCCATGCTGACTCATAGTCTATGAAGTGATTCCCTTTACATAGAAAGTGCTTTCTATCCACAAAGTGCTATCTACAGGTCATGGGCTTTTATTTTCCCAAAGCTTGGTACATCTTCAGCTCTAAGACTTCACACCGGAAGTTTTCCATTTTAAAAACTGCTTGCTGAGAGCTCAATTTTTCTTACCTATAAAACCTCCCAACTGTCCTTGGAAGAGCACCAAGAACAGAAATTTCCACTGTTACATAAATGCTAAGGGAGATTCCCACATCTGCCAGCTTATCAGAGAAAGGTCCTCCTCAGTCTCTGCTTCCAGAATCTGAGAGGAAATCAAAGGGTAGTGGAGGAAACTCAAAAAAAAAAAAAAAAGAGGAGGTGGTGGGTGGGGGAAAGAGGAGAGGGGGCTTTCTGGAACCATATCCAGGCTTTATCCAAAACCACAGGCCAGGGGCATGACTAATGACAGCTAAGTAATACTCAGTGACAAAGCTATGATTCAATTCCACAAACACTTAATGCCTTTCCCACCATTTCCAAATTAACTTGTATTTATCTCTAAGCATCTGTGCTACTTAGTTCCTGGATATATACATATTGTGTGCTTTTACACTGTCTCCATCATTAGTTTATAAATGTCCTCCTGAAGACAGAGACTGTCTTTTTTTTTTTTAATCTTTGTATTGCCAGCACCAAATACAGTGTCTATCCTTGTTTAGTTGTTTTTCAGTTGTGTCTGACTCTTGGTGACCCCATTTGGGGGATTTTCTTGGCAAAGATACTAGAGTGCTTTGCCATTTCCTTCTCTATCTCATTTTATAGATGGGAAAACTGAGACAGACAGAATGAAGTGACCTGCCTAGAGTCACATAGCTAGTTAAGCATCAGAGCTGGTTTGAACTCAGCTCCATTACAGGTACTCTCTGCTGCATTATTGAGCTGTCCTATGTCTGACACAGAGTAGGTGATTAATAAA
The DNA here is from genome assembly GCF_016433145.1 of Gracilinanus agilis. Taxonomy (NCBI): domain Eukaryota; kingdom Metazoa; phylum Chordata; class Mammalia; order Didelphimorphia; family Didelphidae; genus Gracilinanus; species Gracilinanus agilis. Next base: position 664,573,444 of record NC_058131.1, on the reverse strand, counting down.
TACTTGTATGTGCAAGGCCTGGTAAAAATGTACTGGATGTGTATCCCAAAGAGATAAAAATTTGAGAAAGGATGTGTTTGTATAAAAATATTTATAGTTGCATTTTTGTAGTGGCAAATTTTTGGAAAATAAGGAGATGTCCCTTGATTGGGGAATGGCTGAACAAATTATGATATGTGATGATGATGGAATACTATTGTGCTATAAGAAACCTGCTTGGTTTCTATAAGAACTGGAAAGACCTCCATGAACTGATGCAGAGTGAAACGAGCAGAACCAGAAGAAGATTGTACACAGAAACTGAAACAATGTGGGACAATCAAAAGTAATCAACTTTGCTACTAAAAGCAATGCAATGATCCAGGACAATTCTGAGGGACTTAAGAGAAAGAACACTATCCATATCCAGAGAAAGAACTGTGGGAGTAGAAATGCAGAAGAAAAACATGTGATTTATCTCTTGTTTATATGGTTATATGTTTTAGGGTTTCGGTTTTAAAAGACTACTCTATTACAAAAATAAATATTATGGAAATAGGATTTGAGTGATAATATATGTATAACCCAGTGGAATTACTTGCCAACTCTGGGAGTGAGGAGAGAAGAGAGGAGGGAGACAACATGAATCATGTTACCATGGGAAAAAAAATTATTTTAAGGCAATGGGGGTTAAGTGACTTGCCCAGGGTCACAGCTAGGAAGTGTCTGAGGCCAGATTTGAACCTAGGACCTCTCCTCTCTAGGTCTGGATCTCAATCCACTGAGCCACCAAGCTGCCCCTGAAAAAGTTTTTTAATAAAATTTAAAATCTTAAAAATAAAAAAAAAGAAAAAGAAAATGCACTGGATGACTCCAGGGGTGAAGAAGAAATAATTGGTCATTCTTTATATGAGGATGACAGAATAGACTGGCACCTCCTCCCTCCTTGGAAACAAGCCCCCTAAAGTATAAAACAAGGCCCTCTCAGAGTAGGCAGAAATAGGAGTATTTCCCTCGGCAAAGGTGAATCTTTTTTTTTAATCATATGTCAGAGCAGGATCAAGGTCAACACTTTCATCTAATGGAAGAAGAAACTGAGATGAGTCCCCAAAGCCCTTCCCATGCCAACATCTTGCCTATTGGCAAGTTTGGGGTTTCTAACTCTCCCCAGCAAAACACACACATGTACGCCAGCCCCGAAACCCATTTCTATTTTCTACCTGATATATTGTTCTGAGTCACTGTCTGCTTGGACTCCTTTGGGACTGCATCGATAAGCCTGAAATATGAAAAGAGACTATCTGAAAGATGGAGGGAAATAACTAAGCCTAGAATAAATCCAAGGTGAACAAAGATTTCCAGTCTCTACCTTAAACATTTCATTCCTCCCCTGACCTCTAATCTCTACTAAAGGTTTATAATACATGTGGTATTAAAAATAGCCTATCTAATGTGTGCAAAGAATATCTACTTACATTAATACTAGGACAAGTAATGAGTATCTCCATTAGCTAATATCTGCATGTGGAAATTTTAATTTACACGGGACAGGCTAATGTCTCTAAAATCTCCTAAGTCAAAGACAATTTCCCTAGTCTGTGGCAGCAGAATGGATTGAGATTTCTGAGCAACTTGTTACATGAAACAGATAGGAGGATGTCAATTCACCTTTCCAGATAATGGTTGTAACCAGTCTTCTGGGAAAGTTGCTCCTTGAGCCCTTCATTCCTAAGGCAGATAGGCACTCCAGAATGGATTTTGCCCATCTCAAAAGGCAATCTCCTTCCTGGATTTGGGATTGTTGACACTGTTTTACTTAGGTAGGACAGTCTTTCGGGACCAAGAAGATCATCAGGGGATGGGTGTGCCAAGCAGGCAACCTCTCTTGCAGTATTTCTGTTTTCCTACTTCTTCACATCCACCATTTGGAATAGATGGATGAAGATCTGGTTTTTTACCAAGTAGCTTTCCAAGAGTAGTAGTGGTAATTGGGGGCAGCTAGGTAGCACAGTGGATAGATTGTCAGATCTGGAGTTGGTGGGTTCAAATCTGGCCTCAGACTCTTCCCAGCTGTGTGACCCTGGGCAAGTCACTTAACTCCCCTTACCTAGCTCTTACCATTTTTCTGTCTTGGAACCAATACACAGTATTTGTTCTAAGACAGAAGGTAAGGGTTGGGAAAAAAAAAAGAACACTTTGCTTGGATTCTATTCTCCAATTCCACCTGTCCAGTAGCTTCGATTTTTTCAATGGCCAGCTTGGAAAAGTGCCTATGAAAAAGAGAGGAAGCATACTAGAGATGAAAGAGCTTTGGAACTGAAGGATTTCAATTCAAATCCTACCTCTATTAATTACCACCTTGTGACCTTGAGCAAGTCACAATCTCTGAGCCTCAGTTTCCTCATCTGTAATATGAGAGAGGCAAATTTAGGTGACATGTCAGAGGAAAAAACCTCCCCACAGTTTAAACTGCCCCAAGTGGAATGGGCTGCTTCAAAAGGTTCCCCTTTCTTGGAGGTCTTCTAGCAGAGGATGAGTGACCATTTGTTGGGTATATTATAGTGGAGATTGCTTTCGTATGTGGGTTGATCTAGAAAGCCTTGAAGCCCCTCCCAAATCTAAATCTTTTATCCTAAAATGAGCTTCACTAGTTCTTCTCAACTCCAAGTGGTAAGTCAACCTCCCATCACATCAGGGACTCTTTTTCTTGCACTGATTACCTTGTGCTTCGTCAGTTATTTCACAACCACAATTAGAACCCAGAACTCCTGAAACATAGTCTTTTTCTCAAGAGTAATAGCAACAAGGAAAACATTCTGGACTCAGAATAAGAAATTCATATCCCGTCGGTGCTAGTTACTAGCCTTATGGCCATGGGCAAGCCATTTAATCTGTCTGAGCCTCAGTTTCCTTTATCTATGAAATGGGGATGATAATTCTTACCTCTTGAGAAGAGGACTGAGATAATGGTAAGTAATGGACTGTACTTTGAAATTTTTAAATGATTAACTAATACCTCTGGAAGAACTCTTATTCTTGCTTCCTACATAACGTATGCTCATCTGTTGAATAAGTGATGGATTCATTGGTTGATCAAATCTATGTTTCCATGAATCTAAACAGCCTGGATGAGGCCAAGCTGGGAGAATGGCAGAATCTTATTTACTCTGACTGCTAGTCCCTGCCTTCGCGGGTATATAATATATGAGCCTCCAGGCAAGGACACGGCTCTGGCCCCGTCTCTCAGATTTGCAGTCCTCCGTCAGAGAGGCAGGGAGAGCTCAGCCCGTGACCTTAAGGCTAGGAAAACTACTGTAGAAATGGAGTTGGATTTCTTCATGAAGAGGGAATTCACAAGTTCAAACCCTGCGGGGAGGGGAAAGGAGCAGGAGGCCAAACCTCACAAAGCAGAGGCTTTCGGTGCAGAAAAATGCGCTCGTCACTCAGGCAGGATGATGGGGAATGAACCTGCGGTTCAGGCTGTCATTCTCTTTTGCTGGGTCTTGATCACTCATGTGGTCTCTCAGGACTGGACAGGAGAAATTAAAACTGTATCGATGTCTTTCACTTGTCAAAAGCTGAATGCTTTTCAGAGCACCTTCCCAGCTCTTGTCCCCATTTGATCCTAACGTGAATCCGGTGAGGTAGGCAGTGCGATCGTTAGCCCCACTTTTGGCAGAAGAGGGAACTGATGGAGGGAGAAGGCAAGTGACTTTCCCAAAGAGACAGAGCCTCAGCAGATTAGAACACAGGCCCCCCTGGTCCCTAGTCCAGTGTTATAATGTCTGGATTTCATTATTCACTTACTTTTTTTTTTTAACCCTTACCTTCCATTTTGGAGTCAATACTGTGTCTTGGTTCCAAGGCAGAAGAGCTGTAAGGGTAGGCAATGGGAGTTAAGTGACTTGTCCAGGGTCACACAGCTGGGAAGTGTCTGAGGTCATATTTGAACCTAGGACCTCCCCATCTAGGCCTGGCTCTCTATCCACTGAGCCACCTAGATGCTCCCCCTATTATTCACTTACAAGAAGACTAATACCTGCCCTTCTGAAACTACTTTGTATTCATTTGGTAAATATTTCCCATATACTTATTATATATTCACAGGTGGTCTTCCCCATTCCAATAAGTATTAGCTCGCTGAGGGCAAAGACTGGTTTTACTTTTGTTTTTTAATGCCCTGTGCCTGGCACATAGTAAATGTGTTATTTTTTTAACCCTTAACTTCTGTGTATTGGCTCCTTGGTGGAAGAGTGGTAAGGGTGGGCAATGGGGGTCAAGTGACTTGCCCAGGGTCACACAGCTGGGAAGTGTCTGAGGCCAGATTTGAACCTAGGACCTAGCTTCAATCCACTGAGCTACCCAGCTGCCCCCAGTAAATGTATTATCAATTAATTATTCTATTATATATTAAATACTAATATAATTGATTAATAATTAATAAATGGTCATGGATTGAAATGGGAAAAGTTAAGGAGAGGGAGATCAGAAAGGTCGATTAAACATTCTTTGTTGTCTTTCAGTCATTTTAGTCATGTCCAAGTCTCTGGAACTCATTTGGAGTTTTCATTGTAGACAGACTGGAGTAGTTTGCTATTTCTGTCTCTATCTCATTTTACAGATAAGGAAACTAAGGCAAACAGTGTCAAGTGACGTGCCCAGGGTCACACAGCTAAATATCTGAGTTCAGATTTGAACTCAGGTCTTCTTGGTTAGTCTTCTCTTTTGATGTTCACACATCTTTCACTGGTGCAATGACCATGAAGATGTCTTAGTATCCTCTCTTATGACTGAATCTGAGGGGGCAGCTATGTGGTTCAATGGACTGAGAGCCAGGCCTGGAGATAGTAGGTCTTGGTTTCAAATCAGGCCACAGATATTTCCTAGCTGGGTGACCCTGGGCAAGTCATTTAACCCCCGATGCCTAGCCCTTTTCACTCTTCTGCCTTGGAACCAATACATCACATTTATTCTAGGACAGAAAGAAAGAGGTTGTTTTTTTTGGGGGGGGGTGATTTTGAGATTATACCTCCTGTGCAGATTAATCCAGAACCTTTGGGGACTGTTTCACCTAGCCATGGAGCCTTCAGTGATCATAGTAAGTCATTCTCATCCAGGCAGCATAAGAAATCAGCCTTTCTCCCATCCCCTACCTCCTGCTGGCTCTGTTTTCTTTCTATTGATGTGGCCACTTTATCCACTAATAATTAAGAAACTAATTTTATCGTTATCCATAGGGAGGAGATGTTATGAGTCAATGGAACAGCCAATGTTTCCCCAAGTATGTGTGTATGATGTATACATACATATATGTGTGTATATGTATGCATGTGTGTGCTTGCCTTTCTATGCCCAAAGCTTAGCACAGTCCTGGCAAATAGTAAATACTTAATAATTATTTTTTACTGAGTGAGAGCACAAAGTGTCTTTGAAAAAAAAAAGGATTGGGGATCAGTTTGGTGGCTCAGTGGATTGAGAGCCAGGCCCAGAGATGGGAGGTCCTGGATTCAAGTGTGACCTCCGACACTTCCCAGCTGTGTGACCCTGGGCAAGTCACTTGATCCCCATTGCCTAGCCCTACCACTCTTCTGCCTTGGAACCAATACACAATATTAATTCCAAGATGGAAGGTAAGGGTTTTTTTGTTTTTTTGTTTTTGTTTTTTGTTTTTTATCAAAAAACTAAAAGCAAAAAGGTTGGATAGAAGGAGAAAGTCTAGGAAACTGACTGCCAGGGAGCAAATGGGAGATAAAGAAAGGTTACAGGAAAGTGAGGCATGGGGTCAAGAAGGCAAATCCTGCCCCTTTCCCTTTTGTATCCTATAATTAACAGACCCATAAGGTAAGCCTTTCTCCTGGTCCTCAGGTACTCATAGATGATTTTCCCTATTCTCTGGGCATCTGAGGTCCCATTCTCTAGCTATTCCCATTGTCTCAGCCCAGGGAAGACTAGGGGTCAAGAGCCCTACCTTGGGGACTTGATGATTCAGTCACACCTCCTAGTCCTCTCTCCATCTCACTGATTCCCTTGAAATGGGAGAACTTCTGATTTTCCTCTCTGATGGGCTTTGCCCATTTTCTCAATGGAGGAATCTCATAGACCAGTGATGGGCAAACCTTTTAAAGAGGGGGCCAAAAGAAAGGAAATGCTCATCGGTCAGTCTGTTTCTAAGGCAACGCTTCCGAAGTTTCATTGTATTGTATCCTGTTCATTGTATTCATCAGATTAGGAATAATGTCACATAGCCAGATAGAACATTTCAGGGGGCCATTTGCCCATCACTGTCATAGACTATAGAGCTTCCACCTGAGACTGCCTTAGAATCAGAATCATGGAAATTTTAGAGCTAGAAGAATTTGAGATATCATTTAATCTCATCCCCTCACTTCACAACTAAGGAAACTGTGGAATGGAGAGATTGACTGGTCCAGCAGCATAGTAGGATGGAAAGAGATCTGGATTTGGAATCAGTGGACTCGGGTTCAAATCTAGGCTTTAATATTTCCTTCCCCTGCGACCTTGAGCAGATCATTTCCATTCTCTTGGCCTCAATTTCCTGATCTGTAAAAAAGAGGAGTTCAAAGAAATTAAATGACCTGTCCAGGGTTACACAGTAAGTGACACAGGCAAGATGTGAATTTGGATCTTGCCATCTTGAAGGCCATTTAATCTACTACAAAATGGCGCCTTTAAGTATATTTTTATAGGAGATAAAGTTTAAGGTTTCTAAGACCTATTTTTAAGAATAATAACGTTTGTTCTCCAGTTCTAAATTGATGTTACCAGGGATAGTTTTCCTAAGGTCACCCAGCTGGTTAGATGCCAAACTGGACACCTGACTTCCAATCCCATATGGTAGTTCCCATACTCCAATCCCATCAGTCTATTCCCAACAAATCTTTGGTTTTCTCATCTCAAAGAAATGTACAATCTTCCTCCTTAAAAGAGTCCTTATTGGGTAGAGTCTTTCCAAGATATAGAAAGGAGAGATTAGCTTTTAATGGGTATTTATTGAGGAATTATAAAGCTAGGTGCTTTACAGGGAAAATTAAAAGAAGACATAGCCCTTCCTGTCAAGGAACTTTCCAGTCTAGATCAGGAGACAACACTTGAGTGCTGCCTTAAGTGAACACCATTAAAATAATGAGAACAAAATTGGACCATATGATCTATTTAGGCATTTTATTCTATCCTGAAAAATTCTAAAGACATTTCTTGTTGTCATTGTCATTACAGTTGTGTCTAACTCTTGGTGACCTCATAGGGATTTTTTTTCAAAACTACTGGTATGGTTTGTCATTTCTTTTTCCAGCTTATTTTATAGGTTAGAGAACTGAGGCAAACAGTTAAGTGACTTGCCCAGGGTCACATAGCTAGGAAGTGTCTGAGGCCAGATTCGAACTCAAGGGGCTGAGTCTTGGCCTGGCAATCTATCCGCTGCACCACTAACACTTTTTAAAAAATGGAATCTTTTCCAGCTAGAATGGGAGCCCTTAACTCCTGCCACCTAATGCAGTTACAGAGGGGAAGGAGCTTCCCCGTCTATCTCTAGCATGACACTATCTCACTTAGAAACAGTAGGCAACAGCTGTTTTTATCTCTGGTTTGTATGCTGAGGTTTCAGTAAATATGCTTCAATTCTAAGCCAAGAGATATCACTCGCAGACAAAGTTTACTCCTTTGGGCATTCTGGTTACCTGCTTCCCTGGGTTAAGAAAATAATGATCTGAGCTTTCTTTTCTCTTATTGATGAGAGCAAATGGTATTTCCCAGCATCACAAAACTGCATATTTGTCAAACAAGATCAAATCACATCTTAGAAACATCCTGTTGTCATTTTTTCTTCTCTTGGAAACTGGGAAGTCAACAAAATTCCCTCTTCTCCCTGGGGACTAGGAAGAGGTGTGGAGAAGTAATTCCCTAAGGGCAGTCTACTGAGCTAAGGATGGGAAGTACATGCTGACTGTGGGTTTGTGTTGATTAAAGATGCTCGTGTTTCTAAGCACTGGAGAGTATATTTGCAAGCATTTTTCAGTTGTATAGTATGGGGGATACCACTATTCTGTCAGTCAACACTGAAGAAATAAAAATAGCAAGCATTTGTATAACACTTTAAAATTGGTAAATTGTTTAACATATGAATTATCTCATTTGATCCATACAACTCTATGAAGTAGGTGTTGGGAGTATTCCCATTTTACAGATGAGAAAACTGTAGCAGGCAGCAGGCAAGTGCCTTTCCCAGATGTCATATAATTAGTAGGTGCCTGATGTAGAATTCAAACTCAGGTCTTCCTAATAAAAAAAAAATGATACTATGGATCTGCCAGAATTTCTAAGATTTATTTCTGAGGACAGAAAGACTACAAGGGGGGAGCAGCTGGGTGTCTCAGTGTAATGAGAGCCAGACCTAGAAAAGGGAGATCCTAAATTCAAATCCGGCCTCCAACATTTCTGAGTTGTGTGATCCTGGGCAACTCACTTAACCCTCATTGCCTAACCCTTACTGTTCTTCTGCCTTAGGACCAATATACAGTATTGATTTTATGATGGAAGGTCAGGGAAAGAAGGAAAGAAAGAAAGAAAGAAAGAAAGAAAGAAAGAAAGAAAGAAAGAAAGAAAGAAAGAAAGAAAGAGGAAGAAGGAAAGAAGGAAATAATAAAGGAATGAAGGAAGGAATAAATGAATGAAGGAAGGAAGGAGCTTNGAAGGAAGGAAGGAAGGAAGGAAGGAAGGAAGGAAGGAAGGAAGGAAGGAGAACCAAGACAGACTACAAGGTCTTCTTGGGAAATGTTGACTTTTCAAGATGCTTTCCAATGCTGTGCATGACTACACATGTATAATCTATATCAAATTGCTTATCTTCTCAAGGAGGGAACAGGGAATGGAGGGAGGAAATTTGGGCCTCAAATTTTTTAAACTAATGTTAAAAATTGTTTACATGTAATTGAGAAAAAAATTAAATTTAAAAAGACCCTTTCTACTTCTCTCCCAGCTTCTCCACTGAACATTTCCCTGACCACCTCCTCCAAACTCCATCAATACTTACAGTTTACATGTGTAGAATATTTCAGCTGTGAAGGCCCCAAGGGAACAGGCCACTTAGAGGGCTTGACTTGGAGAACTGAGGGAAGGAAAAACAAGCCTAGGCCATCCAGAAACTCAGGATTGTCACTTCGGGTCATTGGATCTGAAGACACAAAAGATAAAGAGTGAACTGAAAGTCAGGGGCCAGCTAGGTAGCTCAGTGGATTGAAAGCTAGGTTTAAAGACAGAAGATGCTAGATTCAAGTCTAGCCCCAGACACTTCCTTATTCTCCTCTATCAGGAACAAAATCACTAGCTTGCCTATCCTTTCTCTCCCTTTTCTCTCCCTCCCACCCCACTAAGGATTTGCCCTCCTGTCATATCAAATGTGGTGCACAAAAATAGTTCATGGGCTCTTGTAGTAAGGAATCATTGATTAGTTTATAACATAAACACAGGAAACCATTCCAGATATCCAGTATACATGCAAGTACACGTCCACATTGAATTTTCATGCAGTCAAATGAGCATGGCTACATCCCAGTAAAACCATCTTTGAAGATAAGTTCAACCAGGTTGAAGGGAACAAACAGTCCTCAAACCAGAGAGTGAGTTCAGGGAATATTTACCCCAATCATGGTAAAGACTTCCCTGGCAGAGTGGGCAGTTGAGAATAATTTGATTCAATGGCCATGAAGGCAACTGAACCAGACAGTTGTGGAGGGCTTAGAAACCTTCACTGGAGAAACTGGAAGAGAAATAGAAAGGGTATTTTTTTATTTAATTTTTTTTATTACATGTAAGTCATTTTTATCATTCATTTAGAAAAATTGAGTTCCAAATTTTCTCACTCCCTCCCCTGCCCCTTCCTTGAGAAAATAAGCAATTTTATGTAGTTTATACATGTATAGTCATGCAAAACATTGGAAACAGTCATGGAAAGCCAATTGTTTAACCCTGGGCAAGTCACTTAACCCCAGTGCCTAGCCCTTACCATTCTTCTGCCTTGGAACCAATACACAGTATTGATTCTAAGACAGAGGATAAAGAGAATTGGGGTGTTTTTTTAAAAAAGAGTAAACAGAAATTCACTGTAAGAGTGAGAGGACCATCTGCCCATGGCCAAGGGTTGCTTATAGCACTTCAGAAAAAATAAAAAATGTCACATGGGCAGGCAGGTGATGCCTAGGAAAGGAGTGCATGGATCATGTCATTTTATTTAAATATATATAATCTTTTTGAGTTGTATGTGGCTCACGTGTGGCATTATAGTTATGTGTCTTTGTTACATCATACATCTTTGTTATATGCACCATTGTTCCCTCTATTTATATATAGGTGTATGTAAGCATTTTGTTTCTGCATGTGACTGCCATGACTGCACGCAAGTTTAATGTGGATGTGTACTCGCATGTGTACAGTATATTTGGAATGGTTTCCAGGGTTTATGTTATACACCAATCAATGATTCCTTACTATAAGTGTCCATGAACTATTTTTGTGCACCATGTCTGATTTGCCGGGAGAGCAAATTTTTACTCGGGTGGGAGGGAGAGAAAAGAGAGAGAAAGCATAGGAAAGTATTCTTGACAGAGAAGAACAAGTTATCATGCCTAGCCATCTCCCTTGATTCTTGCCCCCAAGGTAGTTTCCATGGACCACGTTGGCTTCACAGGGATAGAAAGGAGTTGAAAAGAATTTGGTGCTCTAAGTTAAATAGCAGACTCAGCTCACAGAGAGACACTGATCAAGAAGAATGAAAGGCATTCAAAAGACAGTCTTGAAATTAGTCAATTGGCTTTATCTTTGGCATTTAAATTCCCCCAAAAGTGAGCTAGCCCCAGAGATTATGTGCAAAAAGGACTTGAGCCCCTCTCTTAAGGGAATAGAAAAAAGCCACATGATGGTAATTTAGCAGAGTAGCCTAGCTTCAAAGGAACACCAACAGATAGCAGACCAGTGAAGAGTGAAAACTAACTCTCATAGTGTGGACAACACTTGGTTCCATTGGTATACACTTCCTCACAGAGATCAGAGGACTTTGCTTCTCCATCAAGGCAACCATATTCCATATACCTCACACTATGGTCCTCCACTGAGATGCTAGATAACTGCCACCTACCAGACATCAGAATCCTAGCATTATGGCATTTTTTCCCCAAGGCCCACTTCCTCATACAACAACTATGGACATTAACGTTGGCCTCTAGGGAACAGTCTGCCCCCTTTCCTGACATAACTATATCTATGGATGTATGGAATGTTCAGAGAGGACTAGCATCTCTGGTGTGAGATCTTGCCAAGCCCTTTTCAGGGATACTCACCCACCTTTCACCCAACTCTCATCTGAGGCTCCAAGAAGCTCTAGCACACACAACAGCCACACTCCAGGAAGATCATCTCTGAAGATGAGCTAAACCAGGTTGAAGGTCACAAACAGTCCTCAAATTTGTCATTGAGTTAGGGGACTATCTAGCCCAACCATTCCCTTGGAAGAATAATAGGCAGTTGAGAACAATTTATTCCAACAATCTTGAAGACAACTAAAGCAGACAACATGGTGGGCTTAGATCTTGGTCAAAGAAACCAAGACTGTCCACTACATCCTGAGCCATCATCAATCATCTTGACTTCTGTACTGCCACTGAAATTCATGACTTTGGAAGAGAGAGTGAAGCTGATGACTTTGTGAAACTCTACCTCACTTAAATTTAATTTACAAGCAAATCAAGGCTTCATTCCATGATGTCATTGGTCCTATTTGAAAACAAAGGATGAATAGCAATCACAACCACACCCATAATTATGTAACAGTCCCTAGCTACAAGTGTCCTTCTTCCCAACTATTTTTGGCCCAGATTAAAGAACTCTGGATTGTGGCTCTTGAAAAGAAATTAGCTAAAGAATGTAATTGTAGTAAGGAATGATGTTCGTGACATCACTTGAGCAGCCAGAATACATTAGCTATTGGATGGTAGATACAGCAAGTGACATTGACTGAAATGGGTTCCAGCTGGGATGCAACCTTGAAAATCTAAGTTGCTATGGCTACTTGGGTCCCCACAGTGATTTACACATAGCCAGATGGAGGTATCTTTAAGGGGCATCCAAAAATGTGAGTAACTGGGGCAGGGTGGGGTGGAGAGGGGGTGGGCAAAAGAGCTTTCAGCTAGCACCCAAGCATGCCCAAATGGGGCAGAACCCCATCTGTTTCAAAGTGTCTATTGCTTGCTTATTCATAAAAGGCATCCAACATATATTTGTTGATTGATTAATTCATGGCAAGGCCAGCTACCTTCCTTAATCCTACTAAACCAATTCCAGTTTGAGATACCACATGACCACAGCATCCCATGACAGAAAGGTCAAAAACAACTGTCCACATTAAGACATTGAAGCTGTAAAAACAGTTCAGTTTGACAATTCTGGCCATTTCCAGGCTCGATGTTTCTTTGGACAGATCATCTTGAAATGGGAAATTCGTCAAAGTTGAGTTTGCTGAGTCTAAGGAAAAACAAACCATTCAATCTTGCTGGAGAATGAGAGTGTATTCTGCATTCTGTGGTCAACTGCAAATATGGTTCAACTAGAAATTGATCTGGATGGAATGGAAGAATTTTCCAGCTCTGAATCCTATCTGCCACCATCCCCTGAATAATCCATATCTTCCAATTCCACCTTTCACACACTCAGATCACCTCTCCATAGACTCTGCAATGCATGCTATAAAATATGCGGGACCAGTGCTCAGGAATCCTGGTGTTAAAATTATGTCATTTGTCTAGCCTCAGTTCCCTCCCTTTCAGATTGAGAAAGAGAGGAATGGATAAGATGATCCCTAAAGTCCTTAGCATTCAGAGATCTGATATTCGAATTATTTTTAAAAGAATATTATTAGAGGGCAGTGAGGTGGCCCAGTACGTTGAGAACCAAGCCTCCAAGAGGTCCTTGGTTCGATTTCAGCCTCAGATGCTTCCTAGCTGTGTGACCTTGGGCAAGTCACAACCCCTATTGCCTTACCCTTACCACTCTTCTGCCTTGGAGCCAATATACATTAGTAATTCTACGATGAAAGGTAAAAGTTTGGGTTTGGTTTTTTTTAAGAATATTATTTCTCGGTATCTCTTTCTGCCCTCCTGCCTTAGAAACAAGATTCTAAGATAGACAGTGAGGGTTAAAAATACAAAAAAGAATATTATTTAAAAGTCAGAGAAGTGAATCTTTGCTGTCCTTCTCTACCTCTCTCTATAGGGCATGGCGCCTTTTTCTCATCCATTTCCTCACTCCAAGTGCCTCTCCTCTCCTATGTCCCATTTCTAAAGAGCCTTGCTCTTAGCTGGATGACATATAATGTTTCCTGAGGTGTTAACTGACAAAAATTTATTGCCCCTCCCAAAGTGCTTTAGGAAAGCTTTCAGAACCCAAATAAATAGATAAATAAATAGTGGAATTAGTGGAATATATGACTATCACTACTGATCATACCCACATGGGAGGCCAGCCCTAAATAAGGTCCTAATGAGGCTACAGTTTCCTTTGGTTCTGGTTGCAAGTCTTGGTACCTAAGAAGGTATAAAACACTTAATCTGGGTTCAAATCCCCGCTTAGATATTTGTTGTATGATCATGATAGTCATCAATTATCGTAGAGTATCCATTATCATGGATAAACACTAAATATCATATCATATTAGTTTCCTCATCTGTAAAATGGGGATGACTCATTCTAGCTCCTGTATAGGTTCATTGCAAGGAAAGCATTTTTCAACGTCTAAGTTGTTATTGAAATGTTTTATAATTGCAGATGCGGAAAGAGAATAAGACCTGATCCAGTACTGGTGACACTCAGGACAGAAGAAGTAAAAAAATGATTTTGTAAATATTTATAGCAGTTCTTTTTGTGGTGGCAAAGAATTGGAAATGATGGGAATGTCTATCAATTGGGGAACGACTGACCAAGTTTCAGTATGTGATTGTAATGAAATACTATTGTGCTGTAAGAAAAGACTGAGCTGGATGATTTCAGAAAAAAACTCAAAACACTTACATGAACTGATGCAAAGTGAATTGATCAGAATCAGGAGAACATTGTACATTGTAATAGCAATCGGCTGTGAATGATTTAGTTGTTCTCAGTCATGTATAGATCCAAGATAATCCCAAAGGACTCATGCTAAAAAATGCAATTCCACCTCCAGAGAAAAAACTGAGGGAATTTGAATGCAGATTGAAGCATATTATTCTTCACTCTGTTTTCTTCTTTGGTTCATATATGTATATACATATATAATGTGTATATATATATATGAGTCTTCTTCCACAGCATGACCAATGTAGAAATATGTTTTGTATGATTGCACGGATATAACCTAGATCAAACTGCTTGCCATCTAAGGGAGGGGGAAGGAAAGGGGAGAGAGCAAGGAGAGACTTTGAAACTCAAAATTTTGGGAAATTAATGTAAAAATTCTTTGTGCATGTAATTAGAAAAATAAAATATAATTTTAAAAAGAGAAAAGAAAAAACAACTTTGTGATCTGGGCAATGAGAAACAGACAGATTCAGGGGAAAGGATCTGGAGAGCAGCAAATGGCGACAAAGCTTGGTCTAGATTTCATCAGAAGACCTGAGTTTGAATCTCGGCTTTACCATTTACTACCTATGTGACAGTCCTTAGCCCTCAAGCCAGGCAGGTGGTACAGTGGGTAAGAGCACTGGACCTCACATCAAGAAAACCTGAGTTCAAATGTGACCTCAGACCCTTACTAACCATATGACTATGGGCAAGTCACATAAGTCCTCTCTGCCTCAGTTTCCTCAACTATAAAATGGAAATCATAATTGCACCTACCTCCTCGGTTTATTGTGAGCACCAAAGGAGATAATATTTGTAAAGTGCCTGGCATAGAGTAGATCAGGGATTCCCAAAGTGGGTACCACCACCCCCTGCAGCGATCCATGAGGGCGGTGATGGCCACAGGTGCATTTGGGGGCAGTAAGAGGGATGTGATAGTATGTGACGGGGGCGCTAAGTAGTATTTTTTTTCTGGAAAGGGGGCGGTAGGCCAAAAAAGTTTGGGGACCACTGGAGTAGTTGCTATTTAAATGCTAGCTGTTAGGATTATTGTCAAGTCTCTTATTCTCTCTGGGTCTGAGTTTCCTCCTCAGGAAAAAGGTTATTTTATGATCTCTATGTCTCTTCCAACTGTAAGTCTAACAGCTTTAGCTTCCTTCTAGTCTCAGCCAAAGTCCCACCTTCTGCAAGAGGCCTTTGTTGGTCCCCATTAATCTTAATGCCTTTCCTCTAAGACTATCCTCAACTTATACTTTATAAACCTCATTTATACATTGTTATTTGTGTGTCGTCTCCCCCCCCCCCCCTTAGACCATGAGCATCTTCAGATCAGGGACTGACTCTTTTTTGCCTTCCTTTGAATTCCCAGCACATAGCTCAGTCCATAACACATAGACGGCTCTGAATAAATGCTTGTTGCCTGTCTGATTGACTGTGAAGGCACAGGTGATAGAGCTAGCCTGTACATTTTAGAGGAGAAATTCAACGTGTGCTCTGCATGGGGCAGAGCTTTGAATATACCCAAGAGTGAGATCCTTAACCTTTAAACCAATAATCAATATTGGATTGATAAAGAAACGGCTTTTTTTTTTCTTTTAAACTCCTACCTTCCATCTTTGCATCAGTATTGTACGTTGGTTCCAAGGCAGAAAAGTGGTAAGGACTAGGCAATGGGAGAATGGAATGGTTAAGTGATTGGTCCAGGGTTGCACAGCTGGGAAGTGTCTAAGGTCAAATTTGAACCCAGGACCTTCTATCTCTGGGTCCAGCTCTTCATCCACTGAGCCACCCAGCTGCCCCTGAAACTTGAGCTTTTCAAGACGATGTCCACCCACGATCTAATGAAAAACACTCAAAATCAGATGGGGAGGAATGATTATGTTCCCTCTTTTACAGATGAAGAAACTGAAGCTTCAGAGTAGGGAGTTCGCATGTTCAGGGTCACAGAGCAAGTGAACAGCGTGCCCCAACCCACATCTCCTAACTTCTAGTCATGACCTCATTTCACCAGGCCAGACACTCTTCTTCTGAAAAGGTACACAGCTTCTATTCACACACAGGAGGCTGTTTCAGACCAAAAATAAGGCTGGTGTTCTAAGATGAATTTTTTTTTCTTAAGCCATGTAAGCCAGGAAATAGGTTGCTTTTTTTTTTTTTTCCCCAAAGTCCCTTTTAGAAAGAAAGAATCGATTCTCCATCTTGGCTTCACAGGCCCTGGTGTCTCCACCTTCCCCTAGATGATTACTAAGTTCTTGTTTATGGAAGGGGAGAGGCAGAGAGAAGGGGACTCAAAGGAAACACTGAGCAGGGCCCTGGCACGGGCGGCCAGCAGTGAGAGCTGTTTCCCCATCAAAGTGTCAACGCTCATTATCCAGACCCCAGATCCTACAGAAAGCTGGCCTGAGCAACGGGAAGTGGCCAAGATAAATGGTCAGCTGGGATCCAGAGAAATATGTATCAGGAAAAATAGCAAAGCCTACCCAATAGACACCTAGGATTCTGGGTTAGGGAGCGTGTTAGAGCAATGCAAGAGAGTCAGGAAAAAAATGAAACTGAAAGGAAGCCTAGAGACCAACTCACTGGTCCAAACCTCTTAAAAAACAGGTGAGGAAACTGAGGCACAGAGAGGGGTGGGTAAAGTGGCACAGTGGATAGAGAAACAAGCCTGGATCCAGCTAGACCTGAGTTCAAATCTAGCCTCAAGCACTTGTTAGCCATATGGCCCTGAGTAAGTCATTTAACCTTGTTTGCCCCAGTCTCCTTAAGTATAAAATGAGCTGGAGAAGGCTATGACAAACCACTCAGTATCTCTGCCAAGAAAACCCCAAATGAGGTCACGAAGAGTCAGGACTGAAAACAATATTAGTAAGAACTATAATAAAACTGCCTTTATCTATATAGTGCTTTCAAACTTTTTTTCTTTTTCTTAAACCCTTACCTTCTTTCTTATACTATACTAAATATCTGTACAAAATACTATACTAAATATCAGTTCCAAGGCAGAAGAACAGTAAGGGCTGGGCGATAGGAGTTAAGTTACTGATCCAGGGTCATACAGATAGGAAGTGTCTGAGGCCAGATTTGAACCCAGATGCTCTGGACTCCAAGCCTTGTGCCCTAACCACTAAAGCACCTACCTGCCCCTTGATTTCAAATGTATACTTTGCCTACAGAAGCTTATTTGGCCCTCATCACTACTTGGTCAGATGAGTACTGCAGATAGTATTACTCCTATTTGACAAATGAAGAGAGTGAGGTTAAGGAGGTTAAATGACTTGCCCACAGACACATAGTTAGGAAAGGGCGGAGGCAGAGTTTGAACCCAGATCTTCCCAACTCCAAGTCCATTGCTTCTTCTTCAGTGTTTTGCTGAAGGTTCTTTGTTAAGTGATGGTCTAAATTCCAACCGAGGTCTTTTGATTTAAATCCACATTAACCTGCCTTAGTGCCACGAGAGTCTTTAGTGCGCCATGCCCCATGCTAGATGAAAACCAAGAGAAGAAGAAGACGCCTAAGATTTGATAACAGACTTGCTCAATTGGACTAGAAGCTCTTGGAAGGCAGAGACCATGTTTTTGTTTTCTTTGTATCCCCAGCATTTGGCTCAACGCCTGGCATGTTGGTGTTGTTACTCAATCATTTCAGCTATGTCTGACTCTCTCTGACCCCATTTGGGGTCTTCTTGGCAAAGATCCTGGAAGGATTTGTCATTTCCTTCTCTGGCTCATTTTACAGTGGAGGAAACTGAGGCCAACAGGGTGCAGTGACTTGCCTAGGAGCAAGGAACACTTAATAAAGGCTCGTTGAGAGACCATTAACATGTTTGTGCTTTTTGTCTCAGTTTGTTTCAAACACCCCCCTCCCTCCCAAAGCCCTCCATGGATGCAGACTTTGGGAGAAACAGAGAGAAATAAGAACATCTCGGCATGAATAGGTCTGGTAGCGAGGGGCCAGAAGTAAGCCCGGGTTCATACAGGGCCAAAGAAACAGTCATCATCAGGCAGAAAACATGGGGAAAAGATGAAGACTGAAGTATAAAGGTGGGTCCAAATTCCCAACATGAGGGTCAGCAACATAGATGTGTCCAGATCAAAAGGCAAAATGGGCAAGTGTTGCCTAAGGTTCGAGGTCATCCAGCTGTTCTACTCTCTTCCAGGTTAGAACCACGCCTTCATTTTGGACCCTAGAGTTTCAGGTGAATTCCGTGGTCCTGTCCCATTCCCACCCTTGGACCTTGAGCTGTGCAGAAATCCCACTGAAAACCTGCTCTAGCAATACTGAGGATTATTCTTTTTTATTCCGGCTGTGGACGCTTACAGGGGCTCCGAGTGTTTCCTTACAACAATAAGTTTGGCTATAGAACAACTCCTCTAGCTAGATGGAAAGCTCTTGGAAGGCAGGACCTATTTCTTCCCTTTCTTCTGCATTTGCCATAGGATCAGCCGATAGAACTATAGAATAGCCTGGTTCTGAGGAAGCTCCAAGGCTGCCTCATCCAGGAAACCCATCCACGCCCCCCTGGTAATCTGGCCTTCCCTTAACCCCTCCCTACCTCCTGAAGCTGCTGCCTTTTCCACTTGGCAACGTCCCTATTTGTTCAGAAGTATTTCCTTATCCTGAGCCAAAATCTGCCTCTCTGTATGGAACTCAGATTCATTGCTTCTAGCACTCTTCTCTGGGGCCAGGCAGAACAAGAATTCATTCTTCCTGGACGTGACAACTTTTCAAATATTTGAGGACTCGTGTCATATCTACCTCGGAGACTTATCTACTCTAAGGCTAAGCATCCCTAGCAATTAATCTCTATACATTTATTGAGCACCAACAGTCTACCTCAATTCCTTCGACCATTCCTAATGGCATAGTTTGGAATCTCTGGTCATCCTCTTCACCCTTCTTTGAACAAGCCCCAGTGTAGCAATGTGCCTCAGAAAAGGTAGTTCCCGGGACTGGACGCTCGGTAGGGAGTCGTCAGTGGCATTGGTTCACTGTAGAAGGCAGTGCCTATCCTGAATCAGTCAAGAAGGGGGCAGCTGGGTAGCTCAGTGGATTGAGAGTCAGGCCTAGAGATGGGAGGTCCTAGGTTCAAATCTGGTCTCAGACACTTCTCAGCTGTGTGACCCTGGGCAAGTCACTTGACCCCCATTGCCTACCCTTACCACTCTTCCACCTAGGAGCCAATACACAGAAGTTAAGGGTTTAAAAAAAAGTATTATTTTTTAAACCTATACCTACTACCTTGGAAGCATCCCTTCCAAGGCAGAAAAGTGGTAAGAGCTAGACAATTAGAGTTAAGTGACTTGCCCAGGATCACCCCAGGAAATGTCCAAGGCCACATTTGAACCCAGGACCTGCCCTCTCCAGGCCTGGCTCTCTATCCACTGAGCCATCTAAATGTCCCAAGAAGTATTATTAAGTTTGTACATGTGCCAGGCATTGTGCTAAGTGCTGGAGATACAAAGACAAAAGTGAAATGGTCCTTGCCTTGAAAGAGTTTACAATCTAGTCAGAGGAAAGAGCGCTGAACATATTTAGTTAGAAACAAAATAGATCCAAGATAATTTAGAGGGAGAGACAGACACTAGCAGCTAGGGAGAACAGGAAAAACTTCATGTAGGAGGTCATGCTTTGGCTGTGCCTTCAAGAAAACTAGGGATTCCATGTAGGCACTAAACGATAACTCTAGTCCAACTATCAATAATATGGAATTAGGTCTTGATCGATGATACATGTAAAACCCAGTGGAATTGTGCATCAGCTAAGGGGGGGCAGAGGGGGTTGGGGAGAGGGAAAGAACATGAAATATGTAACTAGGGGAAAATATTCAAAATAAAAACTTAAAAAATGAATAAATCCATCATCAAAATTAAAAAAGAAAGAAAGAAAGAAAACTAGAGATTCCATGAGGTCGAGAGGAGGAATGAATTCCAGGCATGGGAAACAGTCAGGACAAAGGCTTGGAAATTGGAGGGGGAAGATCTTGTGTGAGGAGTAATGAGGACAGTTTGTCTGGACCTTGGCACACATAGAAGGATATCAGGAAGAAATGCATAACTAGACTAGAGAGGTAGGTTGAGGTCATGTTCTAAAGGATTTGAATTGCCCAAAAGCAGAATTTGCATTTGATCCTAGAGAATTTAGAGGAGTGACATGGTCCAACCTATGCTTTAGCAAAGTCACTTTGGCAGCATTGTGGTAGATGGATGGAAACCAGAGACCTTTGAAGCAGAGACATCCATTAGGAGGCTGTTGCCATAGTCTGAGAGAGAGCTGATAAGGAACTGAACCCAGTATGGCCATTGCTTGGATGGAGAAAAGGGAAGTGATTCAGGAGATGTTATTGTTCCTCTTCTCATATAACAACAGCAAGATTTGGCCACCCAGTGGAGGGGTGAAAGGAAATGATGAGCAGATGAAGACTCCAAGGTTGCAAACCTGGGTGGTCACCAGAAAGATCTTGGTGCCCTCAGAGAGAAAAAGGGAAGTTCAGAAGAGGGGATGGGAATGTGGGGAGGAGACAATGGATTCTGATTTGGGTATTTTGATTTGATATACCTATGGACAATGAGAGCAAGAACTTTGGGCCTTTTACCATATTGGTTACCCTTCTCTAGACACCTTCCATTTTATTTATTTGTTTGTTTGTTTGTTTTAAACCTTTACCTTCTGTCTTTGAGTCAATATTGTGTATTGGCTCCTAGGTGGAAGAGTGGTAAGGGTGGGCAATGGGGGTCACACAGCTGGGAAGTGTCTGAGGCCAGATTTGAACCTAGGACCTCCCGTCTCTAGGCCTGGCTCTCCATCCACTGAGCTACCCAGCTGCCCCTATCACCTTTCATTTTAGCAATATGATGCCTAGAATCAAACATAATATGCCAGATCAGTACTGCCATCTCCTAATTTGTGGACACATTGTCTCTTTAAATGAAGTCTTTTAGCTTTCCTGGCTGCCATATTCCACAAGAACCCTCAGGTCTTTTTCAAATCAGTAATTTTTAAGGCCTCTTCCAGTTCCAAGATCAAGGAACTGCAAGACAAACTAGAAGACCAAATTCAGATGGACCAAATACACAAACTAACGGTCCCTTTGATCTTTCAAGGGGCTGTTCTAATAATGAATTTGGTATCAATTCTTTTTTTCTTCTCCAATTAGATGAAAACTTTTTTTAAAAATCTACATGTCCTGAGTAGAAATAAACTTTGCAAAAATATAATGCGAGAGATGGTAAAATATTTCCTCACATGAAAAAGATCTAGAGGTTTCAGTGGACTGCAAACTCAATAGGAATCCACAGTTTGACATAAAAATACAAAAAAGCTAATGCCACCCTAGGCTGCTAATATTAAGTCTGGTACAGTGCATAGAACAAGAGAGACCATAATCTCTTTGTACTCATTACCCTGATCATACCACATCTGGATTACTGTGTTCAACTCTGGGCACCACATTTTTTTAAAAAGCATTAATAAGCTTGTAGGTATACTGTATAGCTGAAACAGAGAGAGAGACAGAAAAACAGAGAGAGAAAGAAGAGAGGAGGGAAGGAGAGAGAGACAGAAAGAGAGAGGAGAGAGAGAGAGAGAGAGAGAGAGAGAGAGAGAGAGAGAGAGAGAGAGAGAGAGATCGAGAGTGAGAGAGAGGTCCCAGAAGTTCTTNAGAGACAGAAAAACAGAGAGAGAAAGAAGAGAGGAGGGAAGGAGAGAGAGACAGAAAGAGAGAGGAGAGAGAGAGAGAGAGAGAGAGAGAGAGAGAGAGAGAGAGAGTTAGTTCAAAGATCCAGTTGAAATCTTAGCTTTGCTATTATATATGGAGGTCAGTTGTCCATTTCAGGTTTCCAAGCATTCTATGTCCAAGGCCTAAAGATCCCAGGAGTACTGACCTTCAGTAGATTTAATATATAGTGGACTTAACTAGAACTCGAGCAATTGTCCAGATCATTGAAGTTCCTCCTCACTGCTCTATCATACTGTTGCAGGTTCAGGATTGGTTTTCTGAATATCTTATCTATTTCCTGTGTCAAGGAAGTATATTCTGATTACAGCATGACTTCTATTTCTAATTCTATTGATTTTTGACCCAAATACTTTCTAGCAGTTTCCTTTTTGATTCTTGGACTTCTTCATATGAATATAAGTATATGTATAAGAAAAAGTCTATTTTTAATACGCAGTACTACACTCCAGCCTGCTCCACCCCCTACTCCCACTTATCTTCTTGGCAGCTAAATGGCTTAATGGATAGAACACTGGGCCTGGAGTCAGGAAGACCTGAGTTCAAGTCCAGTCTCAGATTCTTCATAGCTGTGTGACCCTGCACAAGTCACCTAACCTCTATTTTTTTCCTTAATCCACTGTAGAAGGAAATGACAAACCATTCCAATATTTTTGACAATAAAACTCCATGATGTGGTCACAAAGAGTCGTACATGACTTAACAACTAAAGAACAACAATAATATGTCCTTCTACTAGAGCTAGTCATGGGAATCATCCCATTAAGTCTAGCAATACTCACAAAGTTATATTTGCCTTTTCAACTTGGGATCTGCAGTTCATTTTGTCTTTAGCACTAACTTGGGGATTTGTGAATGGATATCTAAAGACTTGGGTTTTTTAAAGCAGGTTCATTATTAAATTTTGCTTCCTAGAAACTTCCAGGTGGTTCTACTGAATACTTGAGTGAGATAATATTTGTAAAGCACTTAGCACAGTGGCTGATACCTAGTAGGTGCCTAATAAATACTTATTCTCTCTCTGTCTCTCTGTCTCTGTCTCTGTCTCTGCCTCCCTCTATCTGTGAATCTCTGCCTCTGGCTGGCTGGCTCACTGTCTCTCTCTCTCTCTCTCTCTCTCTCTCTCTCTCTCTCTCTATATATATATATATATATATATATATATATATATATATATATATCTTCTATAGTTACTCTCTATAGTATCTAGCTTGGTGACTATACATAGGTAGTTTTCATGTCTATCCCCCTCACTTCCTTTTCAATTTAAAGCAATTTCAGTAAGACTTCATAGGCTCCAAACAACTTCATTCTTCCTAGGTTTTATAACTGTTTACCATTGACCTTCAAATCACAGGGCCCTGAAAGAAGGAAAGGTTCTTAGGAAAGGACATCCTTTCTACAATCCTTCAACAAGTCTTTGATAAATACCTACTATGTGTCCAACCCTGTTCTGGTCCTCCTGGGACATAGAGCAGAAGGTGAGAACTTGGGCCAACTTCTTAGGAAGTTTATGATCTAGCTGGAAAGCTGAAACTTAAAACACATGAAACAGAATATATTCAAGACAATATAAAAAACTGTTCAAATGAGTGGAGTTGTTCAGAATGGGTGAATGACTTGAATATAAAGAAGGAAACTATAAGTAAATTAGGTGAGCACAGAATAGTATACTTGTCAAATCTCTGGAAAAGGAAAGGTTTTAAAACCAAGCAAGAGTTAGAAAAAGGGGGCAGCTGGGTAGCTCAGTGGAGTGAGAGTCAGGCCTAGAGACAGGAGGTCCTGGGTTCAAACCCGGCCTCAGCCACTTCCCAGCTGTGTGACCCTGGGCAAGTCACTTGACCCCCATTGCCCACCCTTACCACTCTTCCACCTATGAGACAATACACCGAAGTACAAGGGTTTAAAAAAAAAGAGTTAGAAAAAATTTCAAAATGTAAAATTAATAATTTTGACTATATTAAACTAAAAAGTTTTTGTACAAACAAAACCAATGCTACCAAAATTAGAAGGGAAGCAATAAATTGGGGGGGGGGAATCTTTATAACAAATGAGTGGGAAAGATGCTACCCACATTCAGAGGAAGGACTGCAGGAGAGGAAACATATAAGATAAACAATTGCTTGAATGCATGGGCTGAGGCGGACATGAATAGGAAATAGACCCTGAACAAGGACACTTGTTACAACCAGCGGAAATGTGCATTGGCCATGGGTGGGGGGAGAGCGGGGGGTGAAGGGGAAAGTAGGGGCATAAAGTATGTAAACAGGTTAAAAACGAATATTAATAAATGTCTAATAATAAAAAAAAAACAAATGAGTGGAGTTGAATGTGAAGATGAATGGTACAGATTGATTTTTGGTGAGGCCAAGAAGGAAGAAAATCCATGCCGTCATAATAATAATTCTTGGGGCAGCTAGGTTGTTCAGTGGTTAAAGAGCTAGGCCTGGAGATGGAAGGTCCTAGGTTTAAATCTGGCCTCAGATACTTCCTAGCTTTGTGGCCCTGGGCAAGTCATGTAACCACCACTGCCTAGCCCTTACTACTCTTATACTTTGGAAACAATATTTAGTATTAGTTCTAAGACAGAAGGTACAGATTTTTTTAAAATAGAAAAATAATAGCTCTTGTTTATGGGAAAGGGTGGAATGGTCTGCTCTAAAGAGATAGGACAGGGTCTATCACTGCTATATCTTCAGCCATGGTCCAGAAAAATAAAATCATACTCCATTACTATCTTCTTAGCTATTCACTTTCCGACATTATGAACAATCGACATTGGGTTCCTCCTCCCTAGACATCATGAAGGGAAGACTCAATTACTATTTCTTAAGGATGTTTTAGAGGAAATTGTCAAGCAGATAGACAGTGGGCTAAATGATACCTAAAGTTCTTTACCACTTTTATGATTCTGAGTTTCAGTGCTTTTAAAGTTGATTCCAGGGTTCAAATCTCAAGTGGTGGTGGTGGTGGATGTGTGGGTGGACGTGGGTGCACACATGCCCACACACACAATGAACAGTAAGTGCTGATACTTAGAGTAAGAATCAATGGGCTGAGACAGTAGAAGAGGAACCTGGCTATGACTGAAGGCCTGTATGGGAGAAAGAAGGGAGATGAGTATAAAAAGAGAGGTTGGAGGCTGTAAAGGTCCTTGAATGGCAGAGTTTGAACAGGTTGCATAAGTGTTCCTGGTCCTATCAAGTCTTCAGTTTTGAAGAAAAGAGTAGGGAAGGGAGAGAAAAATGACAAGAGATCAGAGAGGAGGAGAGAGGAGATGGAGAGACAGAGAGGAAGGAGAGAGGAAGGAGGAAGAGAGGAAAAGGAGAAGAAGGATGGAGGGGAGGAACAGAAGATGAAGAAAGGATGGAGGAAGGAAGAGAGAAGGGGAATCCAATAATACACTCTTGCTTCCAAGATTTCTTGGGTGGGAATTTGTTTCTACTGTTTCATGCTCAGCAAAACTTCCTACTCATTTGCAGTAGAAAGCCAACCTAGCTTCTATGTCTACCTCAGATCATTGCTCATTGTGAGTTCCAAGGGCAAGTGAAGATGTTGGATTTGGATATCCTTGATACTTAATCAAAATTTGTGGCATTGGTTTTCACAGTAGCACTAGGAAAATTAGGGCATGCCAAATTTAATCCCTAGCATAACCTTTTAAGATATAACAGGAACCATGGACATGCTGCTTTACTATCTTGGGTAGGGAATCTTCAGCTCCTTTAAAAGTATAAGTTTCTCAAGGGCCTGTGGAAGAAGTAATCATGATGTCCATTCTAAGTGCCCATCCCCATATTTTTTTACTGTCATACCTGGCACATGTTTATGCCCACCTACTACTACCATTCTATTGTGCCTATTATTCTTCCCAATTTCCTTGGTCCTCTCTGGCCACCCAAATCCTGCCAGGAAATGTAACTTACTCTGGTAGGATGTAAGTTCGTTGAGGGCAAGGACTCTTGTCACTTTTGATATGAGTGTCCATAGAAATGAATCTCAATTTGCCTCTGATTTCGAATATCTAGCAAATCTTGCTCATTGGCATCTTTTCGTCATCAGAAACCTAGGTTTCTGGGTTTGTCACTGGATCCATTCTTAGTCTCGTTTCCCTTCATTTTCTTCATGTCTCTACTAGGATTCTTCTTCCTACAGTATAGGCTGTTATCCTTCAAAACCCAGTCCAAGGGGGCAACAAGGTGGCTAAGTAGATTGAGAGCCAGACCCAAAGACGGGAGGTCCCAGGTTCAAATTTGGCCTCAGACACTTCCCAGCTGTATGACCCTGGGTAAGTCACTTGACCCCCATTGCCTAGCCCTTACCACTCTTCTGCCTTAGAACCAATACACAGTATTGATTCTAAGTCAGGAGGTGCAGGGTTAAAAAAAAATAAAAAAGAACCAGTCCAAGTCTCAACACTTCCACCTTTAAGTCTGTTCCAAGAGGTAGTGTGATGGCATAGCCATAAGCTGGACTTGAAGTCAGGAGATCAGAACTCAAATTCTATTTTCAGACCTAGCTTTGTGACTTTCAGAAAGCTGAGTTATCTCTCTCAACCCATTTCCTCATCTATCATATGGAGATCATATTATTTTCACTGCCTCTCTTAGGATTGACAGTCAAAATAGCAATTCTGGTGCAAAATGTGCCTCTGGAAAGCAACTACAAAGAGATACTCAAATCAAAACCAATTTGATGAGTACACAGAGAGACCTTGAAACTTGGGACACAAAGTCTCATAAAAAGAAAGACCCCTCCCCCATTCCTGACATCACCCAGATTGGGGGAGGGGAACATTGACCCCCAAAAATGGACCCTGTAGATAGAGACATATTGAGATCACTGAGAGGAGCTGGGAGTAGAGTCAGACTTAAAGCTATGAGAGAAGTTTCCTGGTACCTTCTTGAGTTTTGGGTTGGTTTGTTTGTTTTTTTCTAAGCCCTTACTTTCTGTCCTAGTAACAACTCTAGGACAGAAGGGCAAACACTAGGCAAACTGGGTTAAGTTACTTGCCCAGGGACACACAGATAGGAAGCTTTTTGTTTTACCTAATTGTTCTTGTTAATTGTCACTGCAGGCAAGTAACTTACCACTTTGTCCACTAAGTAACTCACAAAGAGTTAAAAGAAGATGTCAACCTCCCTGGATAAAAAAAAAAAAAAAATCTTCCTTATCTGGAAGTTCTCCAAATGGTGAAATCGGAGATCTAGTCTCCATCTCTATTCTTGTTAACTAGTCACTAAACTCTTCTGTTTTAAAGCCATTTCAAGAATAGAAGTGCAGTAAGTGCCACCTAAAATTAATTCTCCTGGGCAAACCCCCATCCCACCTCCTCCCTGAGTAGAACAAATGTTGCATAAATAGAAACTTATTATGACTTGAGATTTAACTGAATTTCCCCTTCCTGACCACCATCAACACTATTTGTACCATTCAGCTTTACCCTCAGTTTCATTCAACGGGACATTGCATTTTTATATTGTCTCAAATATGTTCTCTATTTCAGGTATTTATATTTCATTTCTTTGCAAATCAAAACAACTCTGAGGTATCACCTCACACCTAGCAGATTGGCTAACATGACAGCAGGGAAGAGCAATGAATGTTGGAAGGGGTGTGGCAAAACTGGGACATTAATGCATTGCTGGTGGAGTTGTGAATTGATCTAACCATTCTGGGTGGCAATTTGGAACTATACCCAGAGGGAGTTAAAAGACTGCCTGCCTTTGATCTAGCCATACCATTTCTGCGTTTATACCCCAAAGAGATCATAGGGGAAAAGACTTGTACAAAAATATTTATAGCTGCACTCTTTGTGGTGGCAAAAAATTGGAAAATGAGGGAAAACCCTTCAATTGGGGAATGGTTGAACAAATTATGGTATCTGTTGGTGATGGAATACTACTGTGCTCAAAGGAATAATGAACAGGAGGAATTCCATGTGAACTGGAATGACCTCCAGGAATTGATGCAGAGTGAAAGAAGCAGAACCAGGAGAACATTATACACAGAGATGGATACACTGTGGTACAATCGAATGTAATGGACTTCTCTATTTGCTAGAGTAGATGCTAACAATGCAATGATCCAGGAAACTCTGAGGGACTTATGAGAAAGAAAGCCATTCACATTCAGAGAAAGAACTGTGGGAGTAGAAACACAGAAGAAAAACAATTTTGTGATCACGTGGGTTGATGGGGGTATGACTGTGATGTAGACTCTAAATGATCACCCTGGTGCAAATATCAATAATATGGAAATAGGTCTTGATCAATGACACATGTAAAACCCAGTAGAATTGTGCATCGGCTATGGGAGGGGAGTGAGTAAAGGGGAGGGGAAGAACTTGAATCTTGGGAAAATGTACTAAACTAATTCAATTTGGAAAATAAATAAATAAATTTCTCTGCCTTGTCTGTAAACTGCCCTCGAGAAGGACCCAAGTCCTCTCCTTCTGCTTATTGCCCCATGGTGACCAGGTCAGGGCTAAGCACAAAGTAGGTGCCTGACAAAAACTTGTAGAAAGAGTATTCCTTCCTTTCCGGCAAAGTTCTATCATTTCAAGGCCAAAGGTAACATCAGATTTCAGATTTGCTCCATTTAAGTTCACTCAAATTTGAAAACTTGTCCCTTTCTCAGACTCACAACTATAAAGAATAATTCAGTTTCACTTTCAAGGCTAAAAACCATCTCTTCATTCGAACATTAATAACTGGGGCAGAAACTCTGACTAATCCCATTCTGTCCTTTCCATAAACTATAGAGGGACAGATGTAATAACAAGAAAGAGAAATTACATTTGACAAATCCTCCAAGTGGTTCAATAACCAGATATGAGCCAAATGAAAAAGAGAGATGATTGCTTTGACTTACTGACCAGAGAGGTTTCTAGCAGAGCCCACTCATGAGAGTTCCATGAGGGAGAACAATAAGAGTGAGGAAAAAAGACTTATTCTTGGCTACAGTTATTGGCTGAGACCCATAGAGCCTTCTGAGTTCATTGTCACATGGTGAAAAATCTGGCTGCTGTAGGAAATGGTTGCCCTCAGGTGACTTCATGCCTTCAATTAACTGATAAATTGTCTGGGGTTACAAGGAAATGGCATTTGGCTTTCAGATTTCAGAGCACCTGAAGAAAACCTTAGGGATGCTTAGATTCAGACCTACCTCTTTAATTTCATGGTTATAAGGGTTGTTCTCTGTAAGAAAGGTGAGGTAGCAAGAAGTCAGGGGCAGAGCTAATGGTACACCCAGGACCTCTTTCTCATCCCCATTTCCATGGTCACTGAGAAGGGGAAGGAAGACATGGGACCATGAGTGGAGGTCTTTCTAGGTTAATGGAAGCAGGTATTCTCAGACTTCAGGGCTGCATGAGAAGGGAGGGTTACATTCTGAATCACCAAGATACACACACACACACACACACACACACACACACACACACACACGAGCCCAAGTTTTCTTTGCTTTCTATATTGCTCAAAGTATGGCTAGTCTTTCCTCTGGGATTTCAGCAACTCATTTGAGAAGGTGGGAGCAATCTGCTCCTTTCTAAACTGGAACAACCATATTTTCCAGGCACGGTCTCTGTCCTGTCCTTTGCTATTGTGAGGCACACACCCCTTTAAATCATCTCCTCCAGATCATTAAATTGGAAGTCCGTAATGCTGAGATTCCCTCTGAGAGCATTAATCTAAAAAGTCATAAAATCTCACGATGGAGTGTAATTAACTATTAGAAATGTTTACCCATTCGCCCCAGGCTCTACCCTGGCCAGAATTCTGGTCTATTATTGGCTTACCTATCTTATCTACTTAGCCCCTCTGTCAGTGTGTAAGGGCTCATGGAAGAAATGACAGGACAAAGCCTGCCCATTTACCATATTTTCTAGGGCAAAAAAAAAAAAAAATGCCTTTCTTGCTCTCCCAACTAAACCACCAGTGTCTTCTCCAAGGTCTACTATCCATCAGTTCTTTTTCTTCCCTAATAGGAAACAATTGTAAATTAGTAAGAAAAAGAATAGATTGTTCACAATTGGAGTTGGAGGACCCTAGGTTCAAATCCCAGCTCTCCCACTGCATGACAAGGTCACATGAAGGGGGCTGGACTAGACCTCCAAGCTCCCTCTCAACTCTAAACCTGCTACAATGATCTGAGGAAATACAAAAGGACTATCAAAGAGGAAGGAACAAACGAACAAACAAATGAAGGAACCAATGAAATGCCCAAAGCAAATTACACCAACTCCTTGACTGGGCAGAGGGCCAAGATACTTGAAGAAGTCTCCTTTTCTACCCTTGTGTGCTTCCCTATGCCTCTGAGAATGACCAGGAACTATTGCACTCTTCTTTATCCTAGTGGTATCCCATATCCCCAGGCCTTCAACAATAGCATTTACGGAAGATGAATTAGAAAGAGATGAGCCTGGAAGCAGAGAGACCAGTTAGGAGCCTATTACAGTAGTCCAGGCAGAGGTGATGAGGGCCTAAACTAAGCTTAATTTCCTTTATTTGTCACACTTTTTCCAAAGCCCCTCCTTATCCCAGAGGTATTCTGTATCGTAGGGCCTCTCAGAGTAAGCCTTTAGATGGATTCTGTTATCGTTTCTCAAGCCTCATGTCCCATGGCCAAATTAGAAGTCATCTAGTCCAACATTTCCCAATCGAAAGTCATCACTAACTCTGACAGTCTATGATTCCATCACTCTTCCCTTCTCAGCTAAGAGTGTAAGGAACTGAAAAGCACTGGGCAAAAGGGACTGAGCCAGGAATCTTCCTGCTGCCTGCCAAAAACGCAAGCAAATATTTGTCTCAATGACTAGAAACACAGAAAAGGATTTAGGGTGGTGGGAGGGTCTGGGTCTCCAGGGGAAGCTTGCTTCAGTCCCAGCTGAAAAATCTCTGAGGTAGAAAGGAAGAAGGACAAAGGACAAAGGACAAAAGAAGAAGGTGAGGAGTCAGGGGAGCCCCATCCTCCCACCCCAAGGTTAAATTTCTTAAGGGATTCCAAGCAGGATTCTGCCTCTGCCTCAGCCTGGAGAGCCAATCACCCAGCCACACCTCAGAGTGGTTTGTGGGTTTTAATGAGGGCAGGGTTTTATATGCAATGAAGTCAGTGACCCAAGGAAGGGCTTGGTCTGATTCTCTAAGGAAAACAAGAA
Organism: Gracilinanus agilis; assembly: GCF_016433145.1. Lineage (NCBI taxonomy): Eukaryota > Metazoa > Chordata > Mammalia > Didelphimorphia > Didelphidae > Gracilinanus > Gracilinanus agilis. The sequence continues at coordinate 664,542,473 of NC_058131.1, read as the reverse complement.
GCTGTTTTTCAGGAAAACTAAAGGGGGTGGCAATGGATGAGTTGGATCTCTAGGGTTCCAGAGAATTGGCCTCCTAGCCAACCAAGAGGGAGTACCCATCTGGGGAGAAAAATTGAAGGAGATAACACATATCACAGTAACTTTATAGCCAGAAAAGACCTTACAGCAAATAGAGTCCAACTCTCTCATCTTATAGTGTTTTACAGCTAAGGAAACTGAGGCCCAGAGAGGGAATACATCTTGCCTAAAGGCCAGCTAATAAGTCTAAAGGATCATAGTTTTAGAGCTAAAAATCTTAAAGCATTATATAAATATCAGTTATTGTTATTGTTGTTGTTGTTGTAAAAGAGCCTTTAGTTGACTGAGGTTGGTTGGAGAAGATGCTCAGGAGGAAAAGGAATTCCAGAACCCACCTGTCACCTTTCTGAGGTTGTTTAGGAAGCTCTCAGTTCCCATCCTCAGTGAAAGGGACAGAGCATTAATTGATAAGAGAAGGATTTGGAGGGTTTGATTGTTTTCTGTTTTTCTTTCCCTACAAGCTAGAACCTGAGCTGGGCAGAATGCTATAATATACTCAATACCTCAAGGACCCATGATTTCATCAGAGTGGTCTCCCCTGCCACAGAACAGATGGCAACCCTTCCACAGTCTCATAGGTTGCTATGGCAGGAAAGAATTCATCACCTGGCAGCCAACCTTCTGGTACTGAGCCTTTCCGAATTCATCTGAGCTGCAGACAGACGTAGCATCCATCACTGAACCCTTTCTGGCCTGGAAGGACCCACCACAGCTTTTGAAAACCCAGTCACCTCCACATCAGGCCGAGTCACAGCAGCAGAACTCTAACAGAGGAAATGAATACAGCAAACTCACCATTATTCATATGTTTTATCCAGTTGAGTTCCCTGATTATTTCACAGAATCATACTATCAAAGTTTTCAATTTGGAAAGTACCTTTGAACCCATCAAGTCCAACCCCTCTCCATTTATTCATGAGGAAACTGAAGCAACCAGAAATCAAATGACTTGCCCAGGGTCACACATCTGAATTCAGATCTTCCTGACTTTAAGCCTAGTGCTCTATCCATTATGCGTTTTATCCATTATATCTGTCCTCTGCTGAAGAACTTTTAACCCCCCTCTATAGAGAACTAGAAATGAGCTATTTGAGCTATAATCTGAGTTTCCAAGAAAAAACTTTGAAACCCACAATTTGACAAAGATTTTCAGAGGTTCCATTATTGACCCTGAACTGTATAACCCCAGAGTTTGGTGGGCTGGGCTTCAGATGACAAAATTTTTAAAGGAGAGGTTAGGGGTCAGGTAGGTGATTCTGTGGATTGAGAGGCAGGTTTAGAGATAGGAGATCCTGAATTCAAATCTGGCCTCAGATAATTCCTAGTTGTGTGTCCCTGGGAGAGTCACTTAACCTCCAATGCCTAGCCCTTACCACTCTTCTGCCCTAGAATCAACTCACAGTACTGATTCTAAGCTAGCAGGTAAGAGTTGGGTTTGTGTGTGTGTGTGTGTGTGTGTGTGTGTGTGTGTGTGTGTGTGTGTATTTAAGGAAAGGTCATAGATCCAGAGCTGAAAAGATCCTCAAAAAAAAAAAAATCTGGTCCCTCATTTTACTGGTAATGAAAGAAGCCTAGGGGGACTAAATAAGTCCTCCAAAGTCACATGGGTAGAGAACATCAATAGGGGGATCCAAACCCAGGACTTCCACACTAGAGCCACTATGATGTATTTCCTCCCTTTGGAGGACAGGATTAACGCAGACCTACTCTCTGTCTGCCTCAGTTTCTTTAGCTGTAAAATGGGAATCATCATAATATCTAACTCTCAAAATTATTATATGGATCAGTTTAAATATCTGTAATTTGCTTAGCATAGTGTCTGGTACATAGTAGTGCTTAATCAATGCTTGTTCCTTTCCCTACCCCATTCTTTTGTGATTACTCAAGCTGATTTAACCATGGTGATCCCTACTGTTGGACATACCCAGTGGTCTCTTTCTGTAGATCTTGCATTCTAGAATCTTACTAAAGGATATGTGCAACAGAATTCCTGATTGGTCCCTGATCCCTGGAACTGGAATTTCATTGAAAATTATTGGGCACAGGGTATGGAAGAGTCATCCATTTAGTGGGCTACGAGGGATAGAGATCAAAAGCCATTCTCCTTTTGATTGAATTGATTTGAACTTCTGTCAACTATCTCCCTTGGATTTTCATCTAAAGGGAAAGATTTCTCTTCTCTCTCCCTAGAGACACAGATGACTTTGAGTCCACAGCATCAAAAGGAGGCGCCTTTCTAGGCTGCCTCCTGTGTGTGTTGTGCTTCTTTCCTGAGCAAAGTTTTGCAACCAACAGACAACAGTCCAGAGAGATGGATATTCCAACCTCTATGGTCAACTCATGGCTTTAAGAGTTCTTGGTTTCCTAAGCTGGTTGCTCAGAGGGAGGTGCTTTCTATAGCTATACAGTTTCACAAGGGAAATTACCATTGATACAACCATCCTGAACCTGAAAGAAGTAAATATTCATATGTCTGTCTGACAAGGGAATTAGAACTTTGTGAGTGGATCAGAAAGTTGAGATTGGAGAAGAATGTGAAATATTTGCTTAGATTTAGGTCCCTTAGAGTTGTCTTTACCCCTCGGGAATATAAAGAGTGAAGGCTCATTGTTTTTTATTTTAAATATTTGTTAATGCTTATTTATGAGTCTTCTCTATGTCAGGCAATTTGTTTGTGGTAGAAGAAATAAATAACTGTCCTATACCTATGTGACTTGTATAGAGTATCTTTTTTTTTTTGACCCTTACTTCCACCATAGAAAATCAATACTGATTCCAAGGCAGCAGAGGAAGGTCCTGGGTTCAAATCTGATGTCAGACACTTCCTAACTAGGCGACTCTGGACAAGTTACTTAACCCCCATTGCCTAGCCCAACACACAGTATTGATTCTAAGACAGAAGGTAAGGGTTTAAAAAAATTAAAATTTAAAAAATCAAGGCAAAAGAGCAATAAGGGCTAGGCACTGCAGGTTAAGTGACTTTCCCAGGGTCATACAGCTAGTAGGTATCTTAGATCAGATTTGAGCCCAGGACCTCCCATCTCCAGACCTGGTCCTCAATCCACTGAGCCACCTAGGTGCCCCCTAGAGTATCTCTTCTAAAAGGGATGCTTTTCAACCCTTTTGGAGTGACACTAGACAAGAATAACACTCAAGGCTTCTTTTATAGATTTTCCCCTAGAATAGTGATGGGCAAACTACAGTCTGCGGGCTAGATGTGGCCCCCTGAAATGTTCTATCCAGTCTTGTGACATTATTGATGAATACAGTGAGTAGGATACAATACAATGAAACTTCCAAAGAGTTGCCTTAGAAACAGACTGATAGATGAGCATTTCCTTTCCTTTGGTCCCCTCTTTAAAAAGTTTGCCCATCACTGCCCTAGAATTCTACTCCAAGGAATGAGCATAATGAAGCAGAAAGTTCAAGAGAAGTTTAATCCTTCCTTTGGAGTCAGTTTGCCCCTATCCATGTAAGTCTGGGATAGTAAGCTCTAGTGGGAAGAGACCCCTGGGACATGGGGAACTACTCCTGGTCTCTTCTGGACCCCTAAAAGACAAGCACTAAACAGGAGGTAAGTTATGGTAACTTCATAGACTATCACATATTTATTAAATGTTATTATTTTGGTTTTGCCCATAAATATGACCTACGGGTCCTAAAGCAAAGCTAGGATAGGTGCAGGAGGGTGTTCGTCATGGATTCATCTGTGAATCGTGCCAAAATTTAACAAGGGGAAGAATATAAAGAAGGTAGTTTCCAAAGCTGGCCACGTGCACGGCTCCTTTCAGTGGGAGATGTGCTCTTAGCAGGGGAATCCTGGAAGCTGGATATTTCTGGCACTGACCCATTTCTGTCGGACATGTGCTGCTCTGGCCCCCTCCTAAAGGACACACAAGACACATCAACTCTTGATTGGTCCCTCATTCCCTTGTAGCCCATTAGGTTAGCATCTCTTCCTAACCCTGTGGCAACTCATCTTCACTGAGGTCACAGAGACTATAAATTGGTCAAAGGGCCAATCAATAGCTGCTGTGTCGTGCAAGTCCTTTAACAAGAGGGCAGAGCACACAGCCTACAGAAAGGGGCCAGTGCTAATGATCCGAACCCAAGGATTTCCCCATTATAAGAACAAGGCCTATCAGGTACCAGCTAATTTTTATTTCACTCCCCCAAAAATGTAGAAAATAAATTAAAAAACTCACAAAATAGTCCATCAAAAAAAAAATTGGCTCCTCCTTTTCCAATGATCCCACCTCTCCCTCCCCGTGAGAGCCATATTTAACCCTCAGAGTCGTAATATCACTGTGTGGTGGATTTACTAGAGAGTTACCCTCGAAGCTAAAGTGAGGCCTGATGTTATCCTGGGGATGAATTTAGGCCTCCAGCTTGAGGCTTATATCCTATAGAGCTTGGTCTCCCTAGAAGTAAAACATGGAATTGATAGGCAGGTGAATGTTGACCTAGCATAGCTGGGCTTTCCAAATAACTCATAGAAAACCAAGTACTGGTCTTTGCTCCTCTATGCCATGGCTCAGTTCCTTGTTGCTCCTCCAGCTCTGGGGGTTGCTATGACAAATCCTCAAGAGGCTGGTGTTGATGAAGAATTCCCTTTCTTCTACAATGGTCCGCAACCTTTTTGGCCGTGAGAGCCATAAACGCCTACAGAAGGAGGAGGATGGAGGCAGAAGGCACTGGAATATGGGGTGGGGGCTGAAGGGCCCCCTGGGGCACATCCTGGGGCTCTGCGGGGACTGGCCCGTTGGGAGGTGGAACCAGATATGGCTGGAGAGCCATACGTTGCCGACCCCTGTTCTAGAACAAGGATTCTGGGGGCAGCTGGGTAGCTCAGTGGATTGAGAGTCAGGCCTAGAGACGGGAGGTCCTAGGTTCAAATCCGGTCTCAGACACTTCCCAGCTGTGTGACCCTGGGCAAGTCACTTGACCCCCATTGCCCACCCTTACCACTCTTCCACCAAGGAGCCAATACACAGAAGTTAAGGGTTTAAAAAAAAAATAGAACAAGGATTCTTATCCTGCTCTCTCCAGGAGTCTAAGGGTAGATATCAGGGACCTCGTGTATAAATATGGGGGGGAAGCCTGTATAATGTCACTAAGTTTTCGTTTCCTTTGTATCTCTATGTATTTTATTTTATGTATCTAAAAACATTATTCTGAGGAGGCTTCACTAAGCCTGCCAAAGGGGTCCTTAACACAAAAAGGTTAAGAATCCCTGCTCCAGAAGGCTGGTTCCTGGAACTTTGCATTGTCCAGGAAATCTTGCTTCCCCTCACCAGGAGGCTGGATTTCAAGAACCCTCATCACTTAGCCATATGGTCCCTATCTCCAAGACTGTGGGGTTACGCCACTGCCTCTCCACAGCTGGGATCAGGAACTCTCCTCTCAGCCCTCATGATTGAGAGCACATGAAACTCTGTAAAATGAGGTGGTCGGTCTAAATAATCTCTAGGTTTTATATTTTTATTTTCTAACATTTATTTCCCCAGTGAATTTGATTTTGCCGTGAGAACAGGGATCTGCTTAAAATGTATCAGTGTATCCCACCATGTTAAGGACAGATGCTCACACTGCTATTTTCAAGCAGCCTCCATTGTTTGAGGTGAGAAGGCTTCTCCCCACACCATAGGAAGTCCAAAAGAGAGGCTCAGTTGGCTGATAGGAAAAGAAAGGATGCGGAGACTGGAGTTACTACTCTTAAAGTCTGAGTGATCTGTAATTATTGTCTTCGTAGACAGTATTCTTTTCTTTTTAAAACCCTTACCTTATGTCTTAGTATCAGGTCTAAGACAGAGGAATGGCAAGGGCTAGGCAATTGGGGTAAGTGGCTTGCCGGAGGTCACACAACTAAGAAGTATCTGAGACCAGATTTGAACCCAGATCCTCCTGACACTATGCTACCTAGGTCTATGTCACGGTGCCCAATACTCTTTTTTTGTTGTGTTTTGTTTTTTTTAATTAAACCCTTACCTTCCATCTTTGAATCAATACTGTGTATTGGTTCCAAGGTAGAAGAGTGGTAAGAGCTAAGCAATGGGGGTCAAGACTTGCCCAGGGTCACACAGCTAGGAAATATCTAAGGCCAGATTTGAACCTAGGAGCTCCCATCTCTAGGCCTGGCTCTCAATCCACTGAGCCACCCAGCTGCCCCCCCAATACTCTTAACGTGGAGCCCTGTCATGGGGCAGAAAAAGGTATGTAGGGACCAAGGGACCAAATGAAAGCTTTGTTTTATCATCACATAACACAAGTCCTTCATCACTGAGCACATGTCCCTCTAAATAGCCCATGTGAACTCCATGGGATGGCCCCTGAAGGATAACATTGCATGCTCCAATCCAATGTCCAATGTCCAAATATACATATTATTTTCCAGGTTCTGCTTACTTCATTTTGCATCAGTTCATGAAATTCCTTAATCAATAATTAAACATTTGAGAGGGATACACTGTAATATGTACATGATATAAAAAAAAATCAATATTTTTTTTAAACCTTTACCTTCCACCTTAGAATTACTATATATTAGTTCCAAGACAGAAGAAGCTAGGCAATGGGAGTTGAGTGACTTGCCGAGGGTTACACAGCTAGGAAGTATCTGAGGTCAAATTTGAACTCAGGACCTTCCCATCTCTGGGCCTGGCTCTGAATCCACTGAAATACTCAGCTGCCCCCCAAAATCAACATATTTTTAAAAATAAACAAATTAGATGCCTACTATATGCCAAGCAAGTTGTTAAATGATGGGCATACAAAGGTAATGGATATCTTTTCCCCTGCTTTCTCTGTATTCTTCAGATTTCTCATTTCTTATAGCATCGTAATATTCCATTACAATCATATCATGTCCTTCCTAAATCTTCCCCTCCTCTAGGCTGAATATCCTTAGTTCCTTCAAACATTCCTTCTATGGCCATTTTCCCAATTTCTTATTACCCTGGTTGCCCTTCTGTGCACAAGCTCCATCTCATCAATGTCCATCTTAAAATATAACCACCTCGGAGTTCCAGGGACAGAGCCAAGATGGCAGAGTAAAGCAGAGAAGCTCAGAGTCACCATGGGAATCCTCTCCAAGCAATATTAAAATAATGCCACAAAACAAATACAAGAGAGAAAGAACCAACAAGAAGACAGAGTGAAACAACTTTCAAGAAGAGAAAAACCCAAAATGTGACCACGTCCCCCCGAAATGTGCTTGAAACAGGGCAGAGCACAGTGGAACTCTCAGCTCCCTCACTCTGAGTGACCCTCACCCTTAACAGTCTGAGAGATATAAGAGAAGTGTCAGAAGCTAGTTTTACAAACCTCTGGGAGTTCAATGACTTGTTGGGAGACCAACTCAATTCGACCCAACTGAACCTTTATCAAATGTCCACTATACACAAGACATTGTGCAGAGCTCCAGTAATCCAAAGAAAATCAGGAAGGTAGACTTCTTCCTGATCCTGTTTCTCCCACACCTTTAACCTCCTGCTCAGGACTTATTACAGCCAAGACATAAGTGTTCCTTAGAGAGCCTAAGGAGACATTTATAAGGTATGAGGGCATTCATTAGCATCTCTGGAGTTTCAGATCTGCCCTTTTCCTACTTCCTGGCTCTTTATCAATAAGGAGGTCAAAGATCACCTACAGAACAAAGGCTTAAAACTCCTGAAATCAGCTGGAATTCAAAGTTCAGCTTCCTGCCTCCCTTTCTCCAGAGGATCTAAATTTAGTCAAAAGACAGCATTTGGATATCTCTTTGCACCAATCCTGCATACTGCATGGTGTCTGCTCCCTCTGAAATTCTCTTTGGAAATTTGCCCACTGCCAATCTTTGTGTCTCTACCCCTTCTCTTGTCTTTTTTCCCTTTTCTCCCCTCTTTCACTGTCCCTCTTTTCCCATCCTCATTGAGAAAAGCTAGGTGATGCAATGGATAGAATGCTGGGCCTGAAATCAAAAAGTCTTGAGTTCAAATCCAGACTCAGATACCTACTAGTTATATGACCCTGGACAAGTCACTTAATCTGTGTTTTCTTGACTATGAAATGGAGATAATAGCAGCACCTACCTTTAAGGGTTGTGGCAAGGGCTAAATACAATGATATTTTTTAAGTTTTTAGCAGAGGCTGGCATATAGTAAATGCATTTTCTCTTCACTCTTCAATTGAATATTTTGTACATATCTACTGTGCACAGGGCAAGATTATTAGTTACTCTTTCTCTCCCTGTGTTCTTTATCTTTTGCTCTTTTTGCTATAATTAGGGGTTTAGCTCTAGAAGTAACTTTAGAGGCCATTCAGTCCAACCTCTTCTCTTTAGAGAGGAGTAATCTGAAGCCCAAAATGGGAGAAATAGCTTGTTCATAGTTCCAGAAGTAGGAAGTGACAGTGACAGGATATGAACCCAGGTCCTCTAATTCTAGGGCTCTCTCCAATGTATTACCCTGCCCATTCTGGCTTTCTCTTTTCCCTTTTCTCCTCCTTCTTTTCCTTCATTCTAGATCACTTCTCTCCACTGGGCTTTACAAATTGTTTTATGTCTGTGATTATGAGTATTTCGACGCTTTTGTATCTCTGACCCCATGAGTGAAGGAATGGTCCCAGGCCTAAGAAGGGATGTTATATGCCAGGGATAAACAAATACTGTTGCCTTCCTCACCTTCCTGAATTTAATTAGAGATTCATTTGTTGGTTTATTTTTTTTTCCTGGATTTCCCTCCTTTCTCTTGCCTAGGCACACCCTCGCTGGCACCCACAGGGATAATTGTTTTGTTTTCACACTGATGATAAATAGGATACTCATTCTCACTGACCCTGATCATCTTGCCAGGGTTAAAGGTTCCTGGGGCCAATGAAGCCGGGTAGCAGCCAAAATATAATAAAATATAATGTCTCCTGGGAGGATTTTTGGAGGCATGTTGATAGCAAACATGTTAGAAGGAAATCATGTGCTTGCTATGCCGGAGTATATGTCCTGTTCCAAGAGAAAAGGATTCATGGCAAAACACATTTGACCTCAGCTTTGAAACTAGAGCAAATCATTGTCAAGCTAAGAGCTTTTGAGTCACAGCTGGAAGGGCAGATGTATGGGATTAAAAGATGAGTCCTTCCTTATCCTCTGTGAGGATATCAGTCAGTTGATCAATAATCATTTGTTGATTGTCTACTATATGCCCAGCCCTGTTCCAGGCCCAGTGTGGGAATTAAAGAAATAAAAGATGGCCCCCGCCCTCTCTCCAGCAGGGGAAATAATCTATAAGCCTAAAAAGATGACTAATACTACAAAGCAGCAAAACTGTAACAAGGGCAGGGCTTCTGGAGCTTTCTTCCAGGATGTTGTTTGGAGGGGTCTGATGCCACTTGCAATCCTTCACCAACATAGAAATAACAGTGTTTAGCAGGTAGTTAGCAAGAATAATTAGTAAAAATAGGATAATACCAGATGGCAAGGGTGAGGTGATCTCCTTCCATAGCAGCCTCCATAGTGACAATGGTGGCCTGATATACTCACTTCCAGTTCCAAACTGAGGGCGCTTTCCCATTATTCCTTCCATTTAATTTCCTTGGGTATAGTTTGTAATACTTCCCCTGAAGGGATAGGGAAATCTGATAAGTGTCTGATAAATGTCAAAAGAAGTGGGTAGGATAAAATGGGGCAGAGAGGTTAGAACAGCTTTGTCAAACTCTTAGAAAACGGCCAGAGCTGCCCTGGATATTGACTTAGAAAATCACAAATTAGCATTATCTCTGTTGAGTTACATTTTTGTTTTGTTAAATATTCCCCAATTGCATTTTAGTCTGGTCCCAGCCACATGAACTGGAGTAACCATGGAAGGCTTTCCAGGGGAGGCAGGGCTTGAGTAGGGCCTTGAAGGATAATGGGATTTGGGTTGGTAGAAAGGAGAAGAGAGGAATCACTAACAGTAAAACATGGATGGCATGTGTTGAAAATAGTGAAAAGAATGATTTGACTCTATTGGTAAGATTGTGGAAGGAATGTCCTTCCTTGTGGAGGAATGGTCTCCATGGGGCCATATTGGAGAGGGTAAGAAATACCCAAATAAGGAGATTAGACTTTATTCTGTAAGCAATTTGGAACCCCCCCCAAAAAAAAAGGACAAATAACTAGAAGTCAAGCACTCACTTCTTGAAATGGTACAAATCCCCTACCAGTATCAGCCACTCATTTTATTTTTTCTCACCCCACAGTCCTAACCAAGGCCAGTGCCTCTCCTATGTGGCCTGACATTAAATTCATAGGGAATTAAATGACCAATTGTGTTCCCAATAGAAAGGTCTGTCTCCTATGAGAGTGCCTGACACAGAACAACCAACCAGGCCCTCCCCTTGTCCCTTCCCAAACTCAAGTACAGATAGACCTTCAGGATAGAAAGCATCTGAGAAGGAGTGTCCTCAGGAACATAGTCTGTGCTGACTCTGGCCTCATCTGGTCATCAGTTGAGTATCACTGGCATGATTTGTAGTTCCCAAACAAGACATGGGGGGCTGTTTGGCAGGCAGTTATTTGACAGCCATGGGTGCTGAGAGAGAGCAGGACCCTAGTTCTGGTATCTATTGAATTCACCTGGATTGATAAGACATTAACCCATAGGTGTGGGACTAGGCAGGAACAGCAGCTATAACTACTGTATAATGAATTTTTCATCAACTTATCTTTTCCCTTCCACAGATAAAGGCCATAAAAGAATCAGTAATAGGTGTGCCCTGTTGTTGGTTATCTGTTCTGGTGGATAATTCCTCTTTCATCAGACAAGATTAACACTGAATAAAATGCTGTTGGCTATTTGCCACTGAGGGAATTCTCAATGAACCTTATGAACCAGGGAATTCTTCATACATAATGTTGTCCCATGATCCCCTATGAGTTTGTATGTTCCTATCCATTCAGACAGCTCTACAGACATGGCAATATCTTTGCATATTTCCAGAATACTGAAGATCTCTTGAAAAGAAACTATCTATGTCTATTCATGATCAATAGTAGGAACTCAAGGAACCTGGCAAGCCTGTCAGAAATGATCAAATTGTGAGAATCTGACACCAGTGATGATATCTGACTTCAGACTAGGTGCTATTGACTCTTACCTAAGATGGTAGTTCTGAAGCAACCTCTATCTATAATCAGGATGTATAACAACCAGACAAGAAGAAAAACCTATACACATCCACTTCCCCTTCACCACCCACCTTCTACTTCTCCTTTCCATAATCCTGATGACAAAACTCCTAGTGCTTAGAAAAAGATGGACTGTTGTTCTAGTTTCTATCTCCCCAAATCTCCATTTATTTTCCCACTGACACTTTTGAATAGACTGATTGAGAGAGGGATGGACTCCAGTCTGACCCAAGTGTGTCACCCCACCCAACATAGGAAGAAAGCAATGCCCAGACCCCAGAAAAAATAAATCCAACAGAAATTTAAAGGTTAATTTCTTGTGGAGATAGGATTAACTCTCCCCTACCCATTTTTAGATTTAATCACCAGATCCTTAAGTGGGGGAGGTCTGTGACCCATGTGTGTGATAGTGGGTGACAAATCAGAATAGACTGACTGCCCCATGGGCAGTCCTAAGCAAAGCTTCATCTGTAATTGGTCCACATAAAGTGGGAGGAAGGCACAGGAAATGATGAAAGGAATGGTCTTTATAAGTAACAAGAACTTCCTGTGAAGGGGGCTTTCACCTTCAACTTGGCCCTGGAGGAGCTCCAGCTGAGAGGACCTTGGACTGCTTTCTATTTTCTATTAGGACAACCACGTGAGTGAGTGAAAAGGGCTGACTCCTTTCCTTGGCTTGTTCTGGAGGTACTAGCTTCTGAAGAGGCCCCTCATTTTGGAGGAGGCCTTGTGGCTAAAATCCTTGTTTAATTTAACTCTGGGCTCCCTTTACTGGGGCCTCTGAAGCTCTGCTTGGTTCTGACTGGACTGGGCCAGAGTAAATATCTACTTTCTCTGATTTTCTTACTCCTTTTGAAAATAATTCTTTCTCCTTTTGAAAATAAACTACCATTAAAAATCATTTGGAATTGATTAATTCCTGGTGACCACACTCTGATAAATTTTGTCCAACCCCTTAATTTTTACCCCTTACATTTCTGGCCCTTACATTCTCTAGCCAACAATGAGAAGGTCTTACAGATGGTGATTTTATTTGTGTTTTTCTCTAGTTTAATAAAAAGTATTTGTAGGTCATATCATTGGACTACTGTCTTGGAAAGGGTGAGGTGACTCCTTCATTCATCCATCATTTACCTCAGATTGACTTCTAATTCACCTCAGTTAATAGAATCCACAGTTCAAAGAGACCTCATAGACCAGTTAAAGTCCCTCATTTTACAAATGTCTGATTTGTAAATGACATTTACAAATTTACAGATGAAATTAAACAATATCCAGACTATTTCTTACATTAAATCTGATTTCCAGAGATCTTAAGTGATTTGCCCAAGGTCACACAGCAACTTAAGGTAATCAACAATAAAATCAGTATTTGAATCCAGACCTTCTGTTTCCAAATCCAGAGTGTACCATATTAGATTGAATATAATATGACCCCAAATATAGTGTGATCCCAAGTATTTTGAAGGATAACTCAGAAAGAGGAAACACCCATTTTATTTTCTCCTTTTAAATTACAGCTTTCTCTTAACTCGTGAATAATGCAGGCACTTTATATTCGAAGTTTTTTCAAGGTCCTGAAAATGAGTTAAAGAAGTTTTAATGCCAACACATTTATTAAATATGTATTACTTTTATAGATACTTGTGAGAAAATACTTTCCAATATTTAATCATGTTCTCCTTCCTCTTCTATTTCATTTCCTTAAGTAGAACCATCATTCGAGTCACCCGCTTCTTCCCACAAATCATCATCTTCACTACCATCCATACTGTTTGCTATACAAGCACAATGGACTCGATGGAGATTTGGTCCCAAGCAGTTTTTATCCAGTTCCCTAATACAGTGACCAACAGTCTCTATTTTTCCCATTGGAGTAAATTCATGATTTCTAGTCAACATCCACTGTTATATTCTTTCTTCAAATGATCTTTGAATGGCTGATTAATTACTACATCTAACACTTGTAATTTCAATGTCATTCCTCCCAGAATAACAGCTAGGTCCATGCACATTTCAACAATTCTCTTCTTCCCATTTTCAGTCAGGTGACCTTTGACGGTGTCAAGTAGGAACATTCCTCTCTGATGCAGTAATGTATCAGGACACCTACCCCAGACCACATTCAACCAATCTAACACAAGTTCTTCATCCATCCATCCCTTTTCCTGCACACAAAAGATCACTCCTGATGGTAACTTTTCCTTAAGTAATGTTTTATGCCTTAAAATTACATAAGGAGTCCGTTTTCGCTATCAGCTGTGACTGCAAACATCACAGTCATTCTAGTTTTCTCATTTCCAGTAGTTTTAATCAACACTGATTTGGCGCCTTTAGTATTAACAGTGACACTTGACAGAATATCAACACAAATAGCCTTTTGGTCTGCATTTCCCATCTGCCCCTGGAGATAGCCATGTTTTTTGCATATGCTGAGGCACACAAGGCACAATTTCTGGTTTTAAAGCTGGAAGTACTAAAATAATGTGACTTTCAAAGGTACATATTGGGGGGGGGGGTTGGATCACAGTATATTCTAGCTAACAGAGTTCTACTTCAACACACTACTTTCCCTGACATGATCCTCTCTATTTCTCCTATTATGCTAATCATAATGTTAAGACTCTCAAGCCAATCTTAAGTTCACCAATACTTCCTTCCTAGAAACAATGAAGATGCACAGATCTACCATGACAGGACCATAAACAAAGCATCTAATTGCTCTGCAGTCCAACCTGCTCCCAATTAAAATCCTTTCTCTCTTTGGCTCTCCGATGACAACAAACAGAAAGCACCAATCTACTAAAAAATATATGGCATTGGTATTCTGGTACTGAGTCTCCAGCAATCACTGAATCACACTCTCCCACTCTTGGTGTCTGCAGCTAACAGCAATCAGAGAAGCAGGAAACAAAAGAGCTGAAAGGACCCAGTCCATCTCATTTGTTTTATAAGTAAAGAAGCTGGGGCCAAGGGAAGTTTAGTTCAAAACAACACTTATAAGCACTTATTGTTTACAGATCATTGTGCTATATGCTAAGGGAAATAAAAGTTATATAGAGCAACATCCCCTCCCTTGTGCAGTTCACAGTCTGGTACTTACCTTTACAGTGTGGTACCCACATCTTGGATTCCAAAATGATTAAAAAGGTAGGGTACTTGAATCCAGTTGCCTCCAGTGCAAAAGAAAGGGAATATGACAACTACATATTCACAGAAGCAAAGAATATTAGATCTAGAAGGGGCAGTGCATATGATCTAGTCCAAGGAAAAGAAATTGAGACTCAATTTGTCAACAAACTCATCCTTTGTCCGAGATCACACACAGTAATTAGCAGAGGGTCGGTGGGAAAACTCAGCTATCCTGAATCCCTCCATCATCTAAATTGCCTCTCAGTATTTTATGATGAATTATATAGAATTAAGGGGAAAGATCTCAGGTATTTTGAATTAAGTTGAAGGAGTGGCCTGATAAGGAGCTCAAAGGAAAAGGATTAGTCAAATGATAAGAGAAGGCTTTGGTGAGTCTTAAAAGGTATGGACAGAATCTGTATTAAGACATAAATGGAAGTGGCAGCTAAGGGGCTTTGTGGATAGAGATAGGAGGTCCTGGGTTCAAATTTGCCCTCAGATACTTCCTAGTTGTATGACCCTGGGCAAAGCACTTCACCTCAGTCAGATTCATAACTCTTACTGCTCTTCTGTCTTGGAACATAATACTGATTCTAAGACAGAGGTTTAAAAAACAAAGAAGACCTAAATGGAATATGGTTCAGTTAAGGTTATTATTATCCTACAAATTCTTCCTGGTAGAGGAGACATATAGCTACTAGACTATTTAGATATTCAAAATATATCTGTCACCTCCACTGATGTGCATCTCAATCCTTCTTGCCTTCTGTGTGATTTTTGTCCTTATCATATGGATTTTACATGGATGCATAAGATAACTACAAATATATCAGAAAGATATTCTTGAAGCATGAAGAACATGTTACTATATTTATTTTCCATTTGAAATAAAGTTGTTAACATTTTGTATATAATCAGAAATTGTATGTGCCCAGCGCCTGTTAATGACACCCCCTATTGATCAGCCCCATGTCATGATATTCAAAGAATAATTAATCTACTTCAAACCACAGCTCATGATCTCCCATTTCTACTAAATCTCTCCAACTAAGCCAGAATAAAATATATGACATGGTAAATTTACTTAAGAATATAAGACAAATAGCTAGGAAAAAAATCTCCCCCTACACCCAGGGAAATGTTCTCCCACTGATTCCCATGCTACTGGTGATAATGAATATAAGTTTCACAATTCATACTCCCAGATTTGTATCCCAGCTGGAATATCTCTCTATCTCCAAAGTCGTTACTTTTTGCTTCCCTACCGAGGTACTGATGTCATCTGATGAGTTGCCACTCAGTTCTATTGCTTCTCCAATAATTTTCCAATATTAGGTGGCTTCCTCCACAAAGGAGCATGTACAAGTCATTGGTGCTGGGTTTGAGAAGAAAATTTCAGAGGCTGTTATGGATATCTGCCTCTCCTATTCATTGCCCCCCATCTAACAGCAGATGCTCTCCAAATGGATGGTTATGTGGTAAGAGTTAAGCCTGTGTTGTCCAAAACAGAAGTTACAACTTTAAATGGGTTTTACTGAATGATAGATTCCAGCCAGTTACTCAGACTAGCCCCTCCATTATTGCTAGTCATCTTGGGTTCCATGATGATTGAGAATATAGGGCACTTGAATACAAGTGTCTCCAGTGCTCCTCCCAAGCCTGTGAAGAATCGTCATGTTTTATCAGCTCCCATGTCTATGGAACACAAACAGAAATGAATGATCCTCTGTAGTAATAATTGTCACCAGTAGGGTATCTTTGACACTGTGGTTTGAGGCTGAGTTCTGGTTGAATTGATCAGTTAATTCATTAAAAGCATTTGTTAAGTATTTATGATCTGTCAAACATACTAAGCATATTTGAAGATACAAATACAAAACCAGTCTCTGCCCTAAACGTTTACATTCTAACAGGAAAACTTAACATAAATGGGAGTGGAGGCCAGAGAAAAGTTTTTTTTGGATGGGAAAGTTATAGGGATACTGAGCAAAGCTATAGGCATATTTGTCTCAGCCTTTCTACTAGCAATGTCAATACTGATCTGGAAAGAACTGGAAAACAGTAGGAAGGGGTGTATGGAGAATTAAAGTATAAGTTGACATGCAGAGGGTATACATACAGCAGAAATATAGTGGGTGAGAAGATGGATTAAACGTGTCTGAAGCCCATTTGGAATAGATGACCAGGTGAAACTCTCATCAATCAGGTAACTGATGTGAAGATGGCCTGGAAGCAAAATAACATGTAAATCCTTACTTATATAAAGAAAAATCCCTGCTAACTAGCCTAATTTACCAGCAAATCCTCAGGTTTTGATGTGGCCCGTAAGGTTTGGGAAGCACTGATAGGCCAAGATATAAATGACTGGGCTTATGTACAGTCTTTATAAACTCATGATCAGCTTTTTGAGCACCTCAGCCTTAGACTCTCAAATGCCTGTTATCTGGTTGAGGGAAGGGGACAGTGACTATATTAGACTGTTTCTCATAATTACCTTATGAAGGCCATACATTCAGGAACCTTGGGAAGTGGCTATTATCTCAGTATGGGCACCCTGCCCAGTATAGATACTATTAATTATCCTGAGGATGACCTTGGAGGAAGCTACCATTATCTTAGAGTGGGTTTCTTGCAAAAGTTACAAAGAGAGAGAAAATGGTTGAACTTTTAATAGGCCAACTCAGAGGTTATAAGAGGTTGTGATCTACTTCAAAGAAAACTGTTAATTCTTAACATGCGAGCAGAAACATGTTACAATACACTATATTTAATACAAAGGTTGCTTCTACTTGGAGGGGAACTTCTCAAAATGGGAGCTGCATTGGTGGTTTCAGCACGTAAAGAATAGATGGGCACAAACACTCAAAGAAATTTAATCACTTAGCCTTACTTCTAAAAACAAACATCCATACATAAATAGTATGCAAAATTGTGTAGAGATTATAGCAGTCTGGTAACTTATTGCTGCTACCCCTACCCAGCAAAAAAACTATTCAGAACAATGAACTAAGCCACAGCCTCAGGGTTATTTCTGCTCTTTGGTGAATCAGACCCATACATACCTAGCAAAATAAAAGCCTTCAAATGGGGTATATCTTTTTGTCTGACTCTGTACCCCTAGAAGGAGAAACTCACTCAGGACCACTTGATATTTAGGTTGGGGGTGAATATATTCTTTCTTATTGCTGTCATAACCTTAGAAACTAGCACCAAAATTGCACAAATGATATTTTAGTTTCATCTGTTAGTTTAATTTGGTTTTATCAATGGATGGTCTAGTAGAGGTGATCATGAACTTGCATACTTGCATCTGTACTCAGATCACTACATCCCTTATTTAATTTAATTCAATAAACATTCATTAAGCATATATGGCCTGTATGACCTTAAGTCATTTAACATGCATGGACCTCAGTTTCCTTGTCAGAAAATTAAGAAGGTTGGACCAGAGACTGAACTCTGAGGTCTCTGCCAGTTCTAGATTCATAAACCTTGTATCCCATTAGCAAGGCAAACTGCCAGGCACTGGGGATACAAAGACACATTCATACAGACCCTACCCTAAAAAAAAAAAAGCTGATATTTTGGAGGGAGAATGCAACAAGTAAATACATATAAAATACAAAGTAATTTCAAGTGGGGAGGGCAATAACAACTTTGATATTTAAAAATCAATTTCATCACTCTGGATATTTCCTGTATCAATGCAGATCAGAGCCCTTTTACACCTTAGGAGAGCATCCCCATGGCTTACTGCAATCCAAAATATTCATCCCCTAGTGGTCAGCCTCTGGGGGATGATCCTCTCCCAACTTAAGCTGATTGTCAGATGAAATACACATTCTCTGTAATCACAGGTCATAACATTTTGTACTCACAGGTTTTCTGTAGAACCAGCATGGCACAGTGAGGAAAAGCACTGCCCATTGCCACTTTCTGGGCATATATTCAGAAGCTCCAAAGGAGCTGACTTTTCCAGAGCTGAGTACCATTACCTTCTCAGTCTTTGATGTATATGGCTAGTCTGTGTGTCTGAATGTTTATATAGTGGAGGAAGTGGCAAACAGGAGAGGAAAGAAAGACTGGGGAGGGCGGGGGGAAGGGGAGAAGGGGTGGAGGGAAGAGGGAAGAGAAAGAAAGAGAGGGGAGGGAGGTAACTAGGGGGAGAGACAGAGGGAGGA
>NC_058131.1:664455572-664519043 GCF_016433145.1 Gracilinanus agilis | reverse complement strand
AAGGAAGGAAGGAAGGAAGGAAGGAAGGAAGGAAGGAAGGAAGGAAGGAAGGAAGGAAGGAATTATAACTAAATAAAAATATAACAAGGAATTAATAACATTCATTTGTTTTTCTAAGTCAGCCCACAAGGATCTGATACTATTTGAGTCTGACACCATTGCTCTAGACCAATGAAATCATAGGTCCAGGACTTAGCTCTTACCTTAAAACCTGTAATATTCATGGCACAGGGATTGTTGTGAGGCTCAAGTCAGTTGTTTGATGTAAAACCCATTAAAAATATTAAATCGGGGGAAGCTAGGTGGCTCAGTGGATTGAGAATTAGGCCTAAAAATGAGAGGTCTTGGGTTCAAATTTGGCCTCAGACACTTCCTAGCTGTGTGACCATGAGCAAGTCATTTAACTCCCATTGCCTAACCCTTACTGCTCTTCTGCCTTAGAACTAATGCACAATATTGATTCTAAGATGGAACATGAGTTATTTTTTTAAAAAGACATTAAATCATACTAAGGGTCATTTATTGTCATCATCATCATTATTATGTTTCCCTCTATGTTATTACAATGAGGAGAGGGCAGATAAGAAGTCTAGAGACTGTACTGAAGGAAGCCAAAGTCCAAATGTGGTCTGATGAGGGAAGAAGAGAGTTGAACCATGTGTTCAGTCCTGAGTACCATATTAGAGACGTTCAGCCTGGAGAAGAGAATCTTGGCTTATGGAGGACATGACAGCTGTCAAATAGAAGAGTGATTAGACTTGGAATTCATGTGACTCCAGGGGGCAAAAAAGGGTCAGCGGGTACAGGAAAGGAGATCTCAGGCTCACATCAGAAGCTTGTTCTAACAGAGCCAGTCCAGGGGCCTTGCCTCCAACCCCATAGAATCATCAGCCCAAGAAGCCCACAAGCCAAGCAGCCCCAAGCACAATAATAATTAATATTTTCATAGCACTTAAGGATTTGCAAAACATTTTACACACATTATTCCATTTCTCACAACAATCCTCTGGGATAGGTGTTTCCCCCATTTTAAAGATGGGGAAATATAGGCCATAAAAGGTTAAATGACTTATTAGGACCACAATGCCTGTGTATGTCAGAACAGAAATTTAAATTCAGGTCTTCTTGACTATTCTGAGGCTGACTATTCACCAGAAGACTTAAGTGTATGAGAAGGAAGGAGCAGTTCACTGTAAGTGGAGCTGGTAGTTTCAAGAGGAAGATAGAGTAGATGAGTCCATAACACAAGTGGGATTCTTTGGTTCAAGAATCCATTTATTCTCCTCATTAACTCTTTTTTTTAAAACCCTTACTTTCCATGTTAGAGCCAATACTGTGTATTTGTTCCAAGGCAGAAGAGTGGTAAGAGCTAGGCAGTGGTGTTAAGTGACTTGCCCAGCATCACACAGCTTGGACATTGTCTGAGGCTAGATTTGAACCCAGGTCCTCCTTTCCCCGAGGCTGGCTTTAAGTTCACTGAGCCACCTTGCTGCCCCCTCTCTTCATTAACTTTTCCTGGGGTCCCTCCTCCATCCTCATTCTCCCTATTGGGTAATTGGGTATTCTTTCATTCTGATTCCATTAGAAAATGGAACTTCTTAATTCTGATGCTTAGAGAATGTTTTTCCTTCTCTTTGTTTCCCTGAAGAGGCTGTAATTTCACGTTCCTTCTTCACTGCCAGCCCCCAGATTCCTGTTTATCTCCCTCTGCTCCAAGCTCCATTTGTGCCAACTCTGTCTGGCAGGCCACCTCAGAGAGGCTGCCTATGACCCCAGCGCAGCCAGTCATCTCTGATTTATTTCATCTCTCAGAAGCATACCTTCAGGGACTCAGGGAGAGGGGCTGGCCACCCACATGCCACTCTGCAAAAAAAGACTGTGCTTGAGATGCTTTTAAGTCTCTGAGAGACCCATTTAAGAAATGCTAATACTCTTAAGGAGGGTCACCCCTCAAGTTGTTATGTGTCAGAGACCACAGCAAAGCCAAGTATTTGGCAAGGCTGTGGCACAATGGAGTGTGATACAAGGTCAAGGATTCAGATTCTGGGTCCAAAGGCCTGAGTTCAAATTTCACCTCTGATTCTTGCACTACCTAGGTGACCATAGGGCTCCCACCTAGAAAAATTTCCATTTTTCTCTCAGGAAGAATTAATTCCCTTTCCATGTTAGCACTCTGAGAATCTGTGCCAACTTCCTGGACTTCAGACTCCTTTCTCTACCTTCTACATATCCCTGAGATCTAATCACACCCTGAGTGTGACTTGCTCTGAACTCTCTTAGTCCACATTCTCCTTCTTTGGGAGAGTCCTGTCCCGCTGGGGCTAATAATTATTCTTTAATTACTAGAGAGGCACTGAATAGGCTGCTGTGTTGGTGAACCTATGGCACGCCATAGGAGGGAGCTGCTCCCTTCCCCCTCCCCACCCACACCTGAGGACATTCCTAGTATCACCTGACTCTCTTCCCAGCAGCCCAGTGGGAGCACTTCTGCCTTCCCTGCCTGGGGTAAAGGGGCGGCTCACATGTGGTGAGGGATGCAGTTTGGGCACTTGGTCTCCAAAAAGTGCACCATCACTGGAATAGGGTGACCCTTGGAGTCAGGAAGCCCTGGATTCAAGATCTACTTCAGATACACAATTTGAGAGTTTCCTATAATAATGAAATCTGAGGACCAGTCACCCACCCCATCACTCTCATGCTTCTTCCCCCTCCTATCTCTAAGGATGAAGACTCAACATGATGGCTTGCTCATCCCTTAGCTTCTTATGCCTTTCTAATGGGCTGAGAATTTAGTGATCATCTATTAGTCAAATCAGTTAGATATAATAACTTCTTTGCTACTTCATACCACCTCCTTTCTTTCCCTAGAAATTACCTTCTTCTCAAACTAGTGTTGTCTATTGTGGTCAGAGCCATAATTTTATCATGTTTTGAAACACAGAAGCCTCTGTGAAAGCTCCCTTTGACACAGCCCAAGAGAGTGTTTAGGGAGCACTGAGAAATTGATTTGTCCAGAGTCAAAATTAGTTTATGTCACAGGTGTAATTTGAATACAGATCTTCCTGACTTCAAGGTTCTTTCTAGTCACCACTTCAGCTAGTAGTTAATTACCAAGAAAATATTTCCCACTCCAGATAATGCCTCTAGATTTCAAAGGAGGCCACTGATGCCCAGAAGCGCATTTCCTCAGATAATGCCATTCTCTGTAGGAATAAGCTTAAAGGACAAGTACCCAGAATTGCAGCTGGGTTGGTTCCTGGCTAGACTGGGATGGTTCCACCCCTAAATTGCCAAGTAAAGCTTCTGCCTCTACCACAAAGGACCATCACAAGTCAAGAAATAGATTTTGGATGTTAGGGATCTTCTAAGATGTCTGTCTAGTCCAAATCCCTCATCTTAAAGATGAGAAAGCCCAGAGAGATTGCCATTTGCCCAAGGTCACATAGCAACAGATTCAGGAATTGGATAGAGATTCCTTCTGAGATTCAAAGGTACGTTAGATCTCAGCCAACAACTGGGAAGACATAATTCTTCTGTAGCAGGTTGCTAATAGGTATGGTCTGTGCAGAAAAGTGAGTATGAACCACCTTCCCATCCAAGGGAGCTTGCCAGCTGAGTGCAGTAGTGACATTTACATGGCTCTGTCTAGATAGATCAGGAAATTTATATGTCCCTAGAAACTCAGCTTCTGTCAGGTCAAAGGAGCATTTCTTCAGCTTGGCATAACTTGTACAGAGAGAGAGAGACGGGTCAGGAGCATCTGGACATGCATGGTATGCTGGACCAGCCTCCAAGAGGAGATCAAGATGTCATTGAGATATATTATCACTCACTTTCCAGCAGGTCTCAGAGATATCCTTCCGAAATGGCTGAAATACTGTGGGTGCACTGCATAGCTCAAATAGTATCACATTCTTAAGCCCCATACTAAGTCCAGATTGTAACCTTCTGCTCATCCCCTTGCTGGACTGGAACCAGATTGTATACCCTGTCACTCACACCCAATCTCCAGCCCTGAGAGGTCCCATTTGCTAGAGACCAGGGATGCCTGGAGCTGGTCTTGCAGATGAGGCCTCGGGTGAGAGGGAAGACTGGTCACCCCTATCCCCCACCCCCGTGAGGATGCTCAGGGCCCTAGAGTGGCTACCCAGCTCCAATGCCCTGATTTACTGTTTAACAAAGAAACCCCAAACCACGAGCAGAGACAAGTGAATTAGTAAAGCTCAACCATCTTGGATGAGCTTTGCTTTCAATCCTGAGATGTATTACATATGTGTACACACACACACAAACACACACACATGCGTACATGCACACATGCACACCCATATGCACATCACTGGGTATGGAAGGAAAACTCAATACTCTGAAGTTTGGACAAAAGCCTGTAGGAAATAAATTCAGTAGGTAATCCCTAAACATGTTAGTGTAGATGGGAAATATGCCTTATTATAATCAGTGGTCAGAATTGGTAGTAGGGACCTCAGGGGCCTTCCCACCTTGAATATGGGGCCATCTCAAAATTTCTTCAAGGAATACAAAGTATTTTTGCATACATTACAGTTATATTCATACCGACATTTTGAGGCACATTGTATAGCAGTGATGGTGAACCTTTTAGAGACTGAGTGCCCACACTGCAACCCTCACGCAGCATGTGAGGGTTTCCAGACAGGGAAAAGAGGAAGCACTCCCATTGGGCTACTGGGCAGAAGGTTAGGTAATGTAAGAAATGTCCTCAGGTGTGCATGGAGACGAGGAAAGGAACAGCCTCCTCCAGCAAAGTTCTAGAGTATTATTATTCCCATTTTATGTAGGGAAACTGAGGTTCAGAGTGTCTAACAACCTTGATCTTCTTGACTCCACATTCAGCATTTTATCTACTATTCCATGCTCCCCTAAGTCATGCATAAGTTCCTTATGCCAGCAAAGTAACCTGAGGCCCGATGGGGAAAATGAATAAGTAGGTATAAGCAGTCACCATTTATTATCTGAATGTGAACATGAGACTCTCAGAGTAAGCCACATGGTGGTATGCTATAGGTGTCAGAAAAATCTTCAGATCTGGCCTTTACTAGCCATGTGGCCCTGGGAAAAGTTACTAAACCTCTATCTGTCTGGGTTTCTCCATCTATAAAATGGGGGGAGGGGTTTAATAATAGCCCCTAACTCCCAGGTTGTTATGAGAAACAAAAGAGATAGCATCCACAAAGTGTTTTGTAGCAGTGATTTAAAGTGCTTTAAAACAGTGTATAAAGGCTACCTATTCCTGACTCCAAGTGTAGCTCTCTACTACTTGCAACTTGCTGACACATTCCCTTCTTGTAGCATTTGAAAGTTGGCTACTGTGCTCTATCCCATAGTGGTGGCCTTGGCACAAATTGCTTAGGATGGGCCCAATACAATGGCAAGGAACAGAATGCTTCCCCAGGAACTCTCCCCACTGTGTGATAGGCTGGCAAATATAATGGTATGGGACTGGTAGTGTAATGAACAAGTAACGAAGCTGGCTATTTAAGGTTTAGCCAGGCAAGCCTTTGGTTAGGATAACTGTAATTGATATTGGGAAATAAGGATAACGGATAAGATAAAGGGAAACATGGGAAAGGGTACAGGGCCTCTTCACAAGAGCAGGAAAGCTAGATAAGGCAAGAAGCTGGGAAAGCATAAGCAATTTGATTTGATGGTGATTCAGATAGTCAAAGACTGGGAACAGTAAATCCCTCCTGATTAGAGAAATGCAAATTAAAACAACTCTGAGGTACCACCTCACACCTAGCAGATTAGCCTATATGACAGCAAAGGAAAGCAAGAATTATTGGAGGGGATGTGGCAAAATTGGGACACAAATACACTGTTGGTGGAGTTGTGAACTGCTCCAACCATTCTGGAGGGCAATTTGGAACTATGCACAAAGGCCTTTAAATGAATGCCTGCCCTTTGATCCATCCACACCACTGCTGGGTTTGTACCCCAAAGAGATAATAAGGAAAAAGTCTTGTACAAAATTATTTATAGCCGCACTCTTTGTGGTGGCAAAAAATAGAAAATGAGGGGGTGTCCATCAACTGGAGAATGGCTGAACAAATTGTGCTATCTGATGGTGATGGGATATTATTGTGTTGAAAGGAATAATGAATTGGAGGAATTCCATGTGAACTGGAATGACCCCCAATAACTGATGCAGAGTGAAAGGAGCAGAGCCAGAAAAACATTGTACACAGAGACTGATACATTGTGGTACAATCAAATGTAATGGACTTTTCTACCAGCAGCAGTGCACTGACCCAGAACAATCCAGAGGCACTTGTGAGAAAAAAACACTATCCACATCCAGAGAAAGAACTGTGTGGAACCAGAAATGCATTATAAAAATATATGATCAACCATGTAGTGTGATAGTGATATGATTAGGGTTTTGACGATAAAGAATCACTCTCCTCAAAATATGAATAACATGGAAATGGGTTTTGAACAATGATACATATATAACCCAGTAGAACTGCTTGTTGGTTTTGGGAGGCGGGAGGAGAAGAGGGGCAGGGATCATGAATCATGTAACCATGGAAAAATATTCTAAATAAATTTTTTTAAAAAGACTGGGAACGGAAAGGCCATTAGTATCATAGGAAGATAACATCATGGATTTAAAGCTAGAAAGGATATTAGAAGTATAACAGTTATAATTAAGGTATACTGAGGCACAAAATTCCAAACATGATCGATTTATTAGTAAAATACAAACTTAACAATAAAGAGAATCTCAGCTTTCTCCCACAAAGTTAAGACCCCAGATGAAGAGTATACTTCTCTTTTATAATTTTGGCATATTTATAATTTTGCCATATAGAACAAAGAACAGGACTTTGTAGGCAGGGTACAAGTTACGTTTGGTTAAAAGAGCTCAATATTATCAATGGTGGAATCAATTATTGGTTCCAGAGCTGAGGTATGAGGGGAAATATGATTGGTTGGAAATTGGGAATGAGGGGCTAGCATCAATCCCCTCCTTCCATCCAGTGACTAAAAAAATGTTCATCATTTGAGTCTGCCTACAATGTTAGAGATAGTGGACCAGGTGTTTTTGAAAAGTAAACCAGACATCCTTGAAAGACAGCTTGGTGGTATAAAGATACTAGACCAGACTCCCTAAAGTCCATCTGCTTCCTTCAAGGGTAACAGGTTTCCTTGACACAAGAATAGAACAATGATTACCAGGAGAACTGGATTTTTAAACTTAACTCATTATAGGACAGCTGAATTACTTCAGAGACAAAGAACTATGACAAAATCAAGACAAAACCAATTGACTACAAATAGCATCATTTTAAAAAGACACAGAATCAATCTGGTCATTTCAGAAGTCATGTAATACAATTCTCCCTTTTTCCAAATGAGGAAACTAAGGCTCACAAAAAGTAAGTGAACTGCTCAGGTGAGTAAAGTAGCAGAGCCAAGGTTCAAAATCAAATGGAAGATAGGGGCCAAGCCAACATTATGGGATCACAAAATCATAGATCCATACCTTGAACAGACCTGAGAGATTACCTTAACCAATCTCCTTATCTTAAAGATGGGGGAAAAAATCCTCAGACCCCTAGGCAGAATGTCATTTACCTAGAGTCACTATAGGTAAGTAGGAGCAAAGAGTGAGGAGTCCTTCTCTGGTCCTCTTGATTTCCAGAAGATTGTCAGAATCTCTCCTGGAAAACCAAGTTACAAGTATTTGTCTAGAAGGCTCCGGTAAATGCGCTCAAGAATTTCTAGGCAACTCCATCGTGCTGATCAGGGGTATGTTTGTGTCTCTGTGTGTGTCTAAAAAGGAATCATTTGTCAAGACCTCAAAGAACTTCGACTGTTTACGGAGGGAGCTAGAGAAGGGGAATGGCCTGACTCTGCTAAGACAGTAGAGATTTATCTTCCTTTTCTAAGGAACCCTCCTGGTCTGCTGTATCCTTGGATAAGTGTTTTATCATGGCTGGAAAGATACCAAATTTTAGAGTTGGAAGGGACCTCAAGGGTCATCTAGTTCAGGTCATCAACATAAAAAGAATCCCCACTCTAACCCACGTGGTCAGTGGCCATCTGGACTCTACCTGAAGACTTATGTCACCAAGCAACTCTTTTCAGAGTTAGGGTCAGTGTCCATATTCGATTATTTGCCTGCAGTTCCAAAAGGTTATCTGACTTAATTTAAATTTATTTTGACAACTTTTTGTGCTGATACATTGAAAAATCTAAGTTTGACACCCGAGGAAGAAGATTGGAAGGTTAAACTCTGACTTTCAATCAACACCACATTTTCCACCTTGAAGGGAACCATTTGGCTGCTAAACAGTAGAGGCCCCAGCAAAAGGCAAGGAGGATCAATAGGGAAAAAAAAGAGGGGAAATCTGTTACTTCTTCATTCTGGTCATCTCCTTGCTGACTACCATGCCTCTTGGACCAGACACCAAGCCCCAAAAGAGTTGGTGGAAAGAGAAAGAAAAACTGAAGAGACAGGAAGAAGAGAAGGAGATAAACACTTGAGATAAGTTCTAGAGAAAGTTTAAAGGTATTGATCAGGAGGCATGAGCAGCCTCAGTAAACAGCAAGCTTACCTACCTCTTCTTTTGTGATGGGAGGAAAGGAAAAGAAAATGATGAAGACAATGACAATGGCAAGGATGACTGACTTCGATGACAATGATGATGATGATAATTTTGAAGAATAGGGGAAAGGAGTTGAGGGAACTCATGGATGTCCTTAATCTATTCAGTTAAAGCAGAAGGATGAAAGTGATGGGGGGAATGGGGGTTGTTGAGAAGAGGAGAAAAGAAGAGAAGAGGAAAAAAGGAAAAAGGAGGTGAGAGGAGAGGAAGGGAGGGGAGGGAAGGGGAAAGAGGGGAGGAGAAAAAGTTTAAGAACTGTCAAGGTTGAAACAAGGAGCAGATAAAGGTAGGATAGAAAGATTGTGGAGCAACAGAGAAGACCCATAAATTTGTAATAGATGAAGTCAGCTCAGTTTCATGATTTTCTCCAGCCATCCTCAGTAGCCCTAGAGTGGGAGCACAGAAATCAAATGGTGGAGTAACTTAAGGATGAAACCTTATAAGTCAGGAATAATGGAGAATCAAAAGAGCAAAGTCTTGTAGAAAGACTCACCAGGATGAACCCCACCCCCACAAGGTTTCCCACAGGCCAAGCTAAGATACCCACTAGGATACTCTACCTCTTAGAAAAGCATCCTCTCAGACTCTTTTGGGGAATGGGGAAAGGTTTACTTGGGGGTTCAAGGATGCTTTCGACTTGGAGCTGGGCTGGATACCCAAAAGATTGTCCAGCTCTAACAAGGGAAAAGGGTAACTACATGGCAAAGTAGATAGAATGCCAGCATGGACTCATCTTCCTGAGTTCAAACACTTACTGGCTGTAAGCAAGTCATTTAATCCTGTTTGCCTCAGTTTCTTTATCTCTAAAATGACATGGAGAAGAAAATGGCAAACCACTCCAGTATCTGTACCAAGAAAACCCCAAATGGGGTCATGAAGAGTCAGATATGACTAAACTGAACAGCAACCAATACATCAACGTGACCATTGGAGAGTTAAAGACTGATGAGCCTCATCTCTCAAAAGGAAAATTAAAAACTCTAAGTTGATTCTGAGCATCAGGGAACAGATGGGATATGTGTGCTGGGGATGGGGGAAGGGGAGAAGAGAGAGACACAGGTGAATGCTCTGGGAAAATCATACCAGTGGGGAGAGCCATATAAAAAAAAATGAAAAAATCCACTATTACATCTATCCCTACTTCGTTCTACACAGGCAAAATTCTAAGGGCACTTCATAACTCCAATGACTATGAGGAGAATCATCTACATTTAATTCCCTCAATGAAGTTTGCTGAATAGAAGCCTCCAATTGAAAAATAACCATCTCCTCTTTTATGAAGGGCCCCAGGACAGCTCTGAATGCCCATTTGAGGACATGGTCAGCAGTTGGCCAGGGATCTCCAGCTCCTGCTGAAGAGATTCAAAGCAGACTGAAGCCAAGGCAGCTGTTGCCCCCTTTCCCCCAATGTCTCCCCACATCCTTCAGGTCTACTATTATTTTTGCTTCATGAATTAGATCTGTCTTCACCTTATAGTGAGAGATAATAGATGAGAGACTGGTCTAAGCACCCTCCTTCTTAGCCTAGACTCAGCAAAGAGCAGCCAAATTCTCAGTTCCATTTCTCAGTCTCTTGTAGACTTTTTTTTAAGACACTTACTTACATTGTCTTTATAACTACTTTAAGACAGAGGATCAAGGGCTACAAACAAGGGTTAAGTGACTTGCCTAGGGTCACACAGCTAGGAAGTGTCTGAGGTCAAATTTGAACCCAAGTGCTTTCAACTCCAGGCCTGGCACTCTATCCACTGCGCCACCTAGCTGCCCCATCTCTTGTGAACTTTTTGACTGCACATCTTTCCGGCTCCCCCTCTATCTCCAGCATAAAAGAAAAACTAGATGGATCCCTTCTGCCACTTTCTTTACAAAGAATGGCTCCCAAATGTTCCCATGAGAGCCTGAAACCACATTCCCAAGAGATAGCTCACAACACCCACCCACCCCCAACCTTGTCTTTTTACTCTCTCCCTACTCAGTTCCAAAGGATTCATAGTCCTCTGGTTGTGTTTCATAACCTCTCTTCTCCATCACCCCCTCCCCATTTCCCATTCTGTATGCACTGAGAAGTCAGCTTCCTGTGCTGTGCAGTCTTTCCTAGCCAATTGTATGTGTGTGTTTCCTGAACCTGGAGTTGACTGGTACTTGTTTCTTTTTCTTTCTTACTTACTTTGTTCCTTTCTTGCTTTCTCTTTCTCTTCCTTCCTTCCTTCCTTCCTTCCTTCCTTCCTTCCTTCCTTCCTTTCTTTCTTTCTTTCTTTCTTTCTTCCTTTCTTTCCTTCCTTCTTCCTTCCTTTCCTTCTTTCTTTCATTCATTCTTTCTTTCTTTCTTTCTCTTTCTTCCTTCCTTCCTTTCCTTCTTTCTTTGCTTTTTTTTAACCCTTACTTTCTATCTTAGAATCAATACTAAGGATCAATTCCAAGGCAGAAGATCAGTAAGGACTGGGTAATTGGGGTTAAGTGACTTCCCTAGGATCACACAGCTAAGAAGTGTCTGAGGTCAGATTTGAACTCAGGACCTCCCATCTCCAGGCCTCGCTCTGTATTCACTGAGCTACCTATCTGCCCTTATACTTTTTTTTTTCCTTAAGGGGAAGCCCAGAAAGGAGGCAAAAGCCATTTGGCAGCCAATGCCACACCATCCATCACTGAGATATAATGGAAATGAAGAAATTTCCCAAGATGATTAGCCCTACCCTGGTTCATCCTGGCCCTGAGCCTGTTGGTGTATACTTACTCTGTTTGGAGAAGGATGAATTATTTGAATCCCAGGCACTGAAGAAACCTTGTTTTACACAGATAATTGTTTTACTTCACTCTGAACTCTAAAACTCAACTGAACATCTGGGATAGCAGCAGTTTTGAGAGTTGTACAATTTAATTCAATAAACATATATTGAGTACCTACTGTATGCTTGATATAGGGCTAGGAACTCAGGCTACAAAGGCAAATGAAACAGTCCTTTTCCTTGGGCCACAATACTCTATATTCATAAGAAAACAAAAAAAACATACAATGTGTATATATAGTATAAGCTGAAATAAGTACATATGATAAGTGTAAAGAAGCTGTGGGTTCAAATTCAGCCTTATTCACTAAGTGGCTATATGACCCTGGGCTATACTCTATCTCAGTTTCCTTCACCTATAAAATGAGGATAATAGTATTTCACCTATTTCACAAGTCCATGAAAATCAAACGAGATATATGTAAAGTGAACTTTAAAGCTTTATATAAGGGATAGTTAAATAGCCCAGGGGATATAAAGTCAGCCTGCGTTCAAGTATGATCTCAGATACTTCCTATCTCTGTGACCCTGGGCAAGTCACCTAACCCCAATTGTCTAGCCCTTACCACTCTTCTGCCTTGGCACGAATACATAGTTTTAATTCTAAGATGGAAGGTAAAGGCTTTTAAAAATAAAATATAAATGTTTTTTACAAGTTCTGTATAAATGTTAGCTAGTGTAAGGAGGGAAGCAGATAAGTATAAAAGCAAACAAAAGGCTCAGAAATTTTCATAAGGGGGAGAAAACTAAGGGAGGGCATGAGGAATCAGGAAAGGCATCACTGATGAAGAGGGAAATGAGCTAAAATATGAAGGGAGAGAAGGCCCATGAAAGGGAGAGAGGAAGAAGGGACAGGAGAAAGCTTGAGTGAATAGACAGTGAAGCAGAAGAAGCTTTGCAGCTTCCCATCTATATGACCCTGAGCAAGTACCTGCCTGGATCTCAGGAAAATGGGGAAACTGGACTAAATGATTTCTGGGGTCTCTGCCAGCTCCAAATTTAGGCTGTTGGCCGTTTGGATCCTATAGTCAGGGCACGATGCTAGATACCGGGGATACGGAGACACACACAAACACACCCTGCCCTAAAAGAGCTCACATTCTCCTGAGAGACACAACAGATACAGAGATGCAAAATCTATACAAAGTAATTTCAAGAGGGGAAGAACAACATCTTTGTTACTTGAAATATCCATTTTTATCTTTCTGGATATTCCTGCTACCAATCGAGACCACATGTAACTTGCTGAAGCCCACGATATCCATCCCCTGGTAGCCAGCCTTTGGGGGAGTGATCCTCTCCCAACATAATTGTACGGACTAAGAGGATTCACTTTATTTCTCATGCCTCAGTTGTCTTGTTTTGTAAAATGAGGATATTGGACGAATATCATATGTGTCTGAAGCACAGATTCTCTATCCTGCAAGGAACCTCTAATCTGACCCGTATCTGAGAAAGGACCACCCTCTACCATAACCTTTGATGCAATGGCTATTCACTTCTCTAGTACCTTCTGTATGTTCTAAGCACCTTACAATTATTACCTCATTTGATCCTCACAACATCCCTGAGAGGTAGGTACTATTATTATATCCATTTTATAGAAGTAGAAACTGAGGCAGAGGTTAAGTGACTTACCCTGGGTCACACAGCTAGTAAGTATCTGAATCTGTATTTGAACTCAGGCCTTCTAAACTCTACTCTATCCACTATACTACCTAGTTCCTGGGATTTGAAATCAGAGGAGCTGCATTCAAATCCAGCTCTACCACTGGTCACCTGAGTGAACTGGAGAAAAAAGTAACTGGGCAAGTTACTGAACCTCTTTGGGTATCAGTCTCTTCATCTATGATTCTTTGGCTTTTCAAGACAGCACTTTGAGGGGCAGTTGGGCACCTCAGTGGATTGAGAATCAGACCTAGATAAACCAGATTTGAACCCAGGACCTAGGCCTGGCTCTCGATCCACTGAGCCATCCAGCCACCCCCTACCACCTCTTATTTTCATACTTATCCACTCTATACTCTTCAAAATGCTTTCTCAAAAATAATAAAATAATAAAATAATTTTGTTTTAAAAAGTTAAAAGAAAATAGGTATCAAGAGATAACATTTGTACAATCCAGCAGAATTGCTTATTGGCTCTGGGAGGGGGGAGGGAAAGAAAATGAATCATGGAAAGATGGGAAAACATTTTAAAGAAAACAAAAAATAAACAAAATAACAAAATGTTTTCTCATTCTTGATCGAATCTGATCTTCAGAATGATCCAGGGAGGGGAGATGATCCAGAGGGGAAAAGACTTGCTTAAAATCACACAGCAAGCAGTGGCAGCTAGGAGAAGCAATGGACAGAGCAACAGGTCTGGAGTCAAGAAGCCGGGTTCAAACCGGGCTTCAGACACTCGCCGTGAAATCCTGGGCGAGTCCCTTAATGCCGTTTGCCTCCGTTTCCTCATCTGTAAAGTGAACTGGAGAAGAAAATGGCAGACCGCTCCAGTCTCTTCGCCAAGAAAACCCTAAAAAGGGGTCACAAAGAGTCTGTCACAAGTGAGCAACAACACCCAGGGAGTCAGGGGAAGGGCCCAGCTCTAAGCCAGCCTCCTGACTCATCTGCTCCATACCGCCTCCCGAAGGGGAGGTTGGCCAAGGGTCGAGTTCACCCATCCCTTTACCCCAACTTTGCAGGCAGCAAAAGGTTTCCTCTTCTTCTGGCAACCCATAGCCAGGGAGCTCATGGAGGGTGGCCAGAGTGGGGGAGGTTAGCCGGCAAGCGAGAGGAGGGGGAGAGGATTTGAAGCAGTGAC
Source organism: Gracilinanus agilis (assembly GCF_016433145.1). Taxonomy (NCBI): domain Eukaryota; kingdom Metazoa; phylum Chordata; class Mammalia; order Didelphimorphia; family Didelphidae; genus Gracilinanus; species Gracilinanus agilis. The sequence goes on along the minus strand of NC_058131.1, from coordinate 664,504,801 downwards.
TCACCTGGCTCCCTTCAGGTGACTTCATCCATGTGGCTTGTCTGCACTTGAAGTGAGAGTCAGGCACCTCGAGGAGCTGTGGTTCTCGGGCCTAATTATTGTTTTCTGCCTTGTTTCCTGTTTGGGGGCTGGCAGGCCTCATCACCACCGGGATTTGCAGATAATAAGCAGTTAGCTCCAGCTTCTCCTTTAGGGAACTGGTTCCTTTCCAGGGAGTGGGGGAAGGGAGTTATGTTAAGCTCTAGGCTCTAGCAATGGTGGGTCTCTGGCCAGCTGGGTGGGCCGCTGTTCTTCCAAGGGCTGAGGGATGGGGAAGAGTCCCAGTAGGAAGAGCTGATTGGGTATCTTGCTTCCAGTGGACATGATGGGGTCAGGATTGGTGCTTCAAGCTCCCTCCACTTCGAGTTCTTTTCTCCAGACTAAACATCTCTTAATTCTTTTTATTACATTTGCTCTATAGTCCCTCATTCATAGAATGGCAAAATTGGGAGACCTTTGAGATCCTCTCATGAGAGCTGTCCATTTTACAGATGTGGAAGCTAAGGTCCAGAGAGATAACTTCACTTGCCTAAAGCCACAAAGCTAGTAAATGGTACAGCCAGGATAAAGACAGTCTTCTTGATTTTCTCAGCCAAAGGTCTTCCTTCCACATCTCACTGCCTTTCAAATTATTGTACCCATTTCATAGGCAGGAATGCTGAGGCTTAGAGGGATGGAAATAATGTCCATGGTGACACAAAGCACAGATCTCGAATAGAAAACTGTGTGATGTTTTCCCTCTAGTGCTACCTTTTTCTTTTTCTCCAGTCTATATGACAGGTTGGTCCTGAGAATCTCTAGTATGGGTCATTGGTCACAAAGGTACTGACTTCAGCAGAAAAGCAAAAAAGCTCTGACCTTGTAACTGAAAGACCCGGGATCATATAATAAGCTCTGCCAGTTGCTAGTTGCGTGACTGTGAGCAAGTCGCCTAATCTCTCCTGAACCTGTCTTCCCACCTATAAAACAGGGATAATACCTGCCATACCTGCCTGGTTAGAGAGCTGGCTTTGGAGTCAAATAATAATTGTGCAACAGTAGCAAAGACTTTTGAGTTTTGTGGCCCTGGGCAAGTCACTTGACTCAGTTTCCTTATCTGTAAAATGGAGCTACTAGTACTTTCCTCACAGGATCAAATGAGTTAATAATTGTAAAGACCTTTAACATAGTGTCTGACTTATAATAAGTGATATGTAAAAGTTAGCTATTATTATTGTTGCTGTATCACCTAACTTCTCTGTTACCCCAGGCAACTTTCTAGAACTATACACTAATGAAAAGTTGATTATCTGCACTGGAGGAAGAAATTTCCATACTAAAAGTTCCCCTGACATGGTGCATAGGTCTATATTAAAAAATTAAAAAATACAAAGGGTACCAATTGTGCACCAAAGGACTAATGAGGCACTAGGGAAAAAGCCCATGTCCTCTATTGCCCTGGGAGACCTTAGGTGAGTCATTTAACCTCTAAGAGTTTTAAACAACTTACTAAGGCTCTCAATTGTAGAGAAGCTGCCCCCAGGGAGTTTCCTCATCTGGGAGATCCCTACAACAATTAAATTCAGTTAAGTCCCTAGTCATGTCCTCATTGCCTTACACATAGGCAGTACTTCATAAATATTTCTTCACTACATCTGTCTTTGGGGCCCTCTACAGAAGTCTTGCCCTTCTCTTGCTCACAAATCATGTGTCCTCGTCAGTTAATCAGCATTTATTAAACTCCTACTATATGCCAGGCACTGTGCTAAGCGCTAGGGATACAGAGACAGGCAAAAGATAGTCTCTGCCTTCAAGGAGATTCCAGTCTAATGGTGAAGATAACACACAAATAATTTTGCATAAACAAAACATATGTCAAACTATATTTATATCTAATCTGTATACACACTGATATATGTATATGTGTGAATATTAGAGAGAGAGATAGCATGTAGATGTATAAATGGAGGGAGGGAAGAAGAGAGGAAAGGAGAGAGAGAGATATGATGGATGGATGAAAAGACAGGTAGCAAGAAAGAGATAGACAGACAGATGGAGAGAGAGAGAGAGAGAGAGAGAGAAAGAAAGAGAGAGAGAGAAAGAAAGAGAGAGAGAGAGAGAGATAATAGATGGAGGGAGAGAGAAAGGGGGAGAGAGAGATGATGGTGGATGGATAGAGAGAGGTAAATAGGAGAGAGATGGATAGATGGATGGATGGATGGATGGATGGATGGATGGAGAGATAGGTAGCAAGAAAGAGATAGATAGACAGACAGACAGAAAGAGATAGATGATAGATGAAGGGAGGGAGGGAGAAAGGGGGAGAGAGAAAGATGATTGGTGGATGGATAGAGAGAGGTAAATAGGAGAGAGATGGATAGATGGATGGATGGATGGATGGATGGATGGATGGATGGATGGAGAGATGTGTAGCAAGATAGATAGATAGATAGATAGATAGATAGATAGATAGATAGGTAGTTGGTTAGATAGGCAAGTAGATATATACATTTATGCATATACATATGAATGTCAAGGTCACAGTATATTGCAATGGAGAGAATGCTCAGCTTGGCGTTATAGGACCTGAGTTCAAATTTGCCCTCTATTACTATCTTGGTCATCTTGGACAAGTCAATTAACCTTGTTGGATCTCAGTTTCTCCATTTGTCAAGTGAGGGAATTGGACTAGTTGACCTCTAGTTATCTTCTAGAAAGTACCTTTTAGCCAAAATCTCTGAACCTAAGAACTTTTAGTTCTAAAATTAGATATAACTAAAGCCCTTTTTATCTCTGGAATTCTGATTTTTTCCATTAGTGAAAAGACAAGGAGGACAGAGACCTGGCCTCAGGGAGAGTCTAGAAGACCTAGGTTTAAGTTCTACATAGTAGAACTCACAGGGTAGCTAGATGATGATGATGATGATGATGATGATGATGATGATGATGATGATGATGATGATGATGATGATGATGATGATGGGCAAATCCCAACCTCTCAGTGACCCTGGGTAACTCTCTAAGACTTTAAATTGCAAACACCTTTGTTGAACCACATGGGAAAGGGAAAGGAAGAAAAGAGAAAGAAAGGAAAGGGGGTGAGAGGGAAAGGAGATAAGATGTGTACATAAACTGTTATACAAAGTAATGAGGGAGCACTAGTAATTGAAGGGATGGGGAACATCCTCTTATAGGAGGTGGCAGCTGAGCTGAAGGACACCAAAGTATCTAGGAGATGGACTGGAGAAGGGAGTACTTTTCAGGGATATAGGATGACCTGTGTAAAATACAGGGATGGAAGATAGAGTATCATGGGTAATGAAGGCCAATTGGACTAGACTGAAGAATGTGTGAAAGGAGTGATGTATAATAAGACTAGGGAGATGTATGAGAAGTTTCAAATGCCGATAGTGAAGGCAACTACATGATGCCATAGTGCCCAGAGAACTGAGTCTGGAGTCAGGAAGGCCTGAGTTCAAATCCAGCCTCAGACACTTACTACTTATGTGACCTTGAGAAAGTCAAGCCTCAGTTTCCTCAATTATAAAATGGGAATTATAATATCACTTACCTCCCAAGGCTCTTGTGAGGATCAAATATTTATAAAGTGCTTAGCACAGTGCTTGGCACATATTAGGAGTTTTAATTTTTTTTTTTATGTTTAGGTTTCTATTGGATAGAGGTAGTAGGAAGCTGATGGAGTTGACTGAGTAAGGGTATAGTGGTTAGACCTGTGCCTTAGGAATCTCTCTTTAGCAATTGTGTGGCACTTTTCCTCTTGCTCTTTACCCACACACACCCCACATACCCACATTGCCCAAACAGTTTCTCTTTGAGACATTTTTCACTGGCTGGGAAGCCCTCAGAGGTGTAGACTCATGTCACAGTAGGCACTTTCCCTGGAAAAAGTAAAACAAAGCAAAGGACTAGAGCAGTCAGGATTCCAGAGGAGCCCTAGAGGCCTTTTGCCATCCTCTGAGAGGCCCAGCTCCTAAGGAGAAAGAGATGGATTGCTCATATCTGCATATGAATAGGATTTGTCTGAGAGCAATGAAAAGCAGGCTGGCTGATTTGTTTCCTCCAGAAAATCCCTCTCTCTGCCCTTCCCATGGTAAATGAAACAGAGGGGGGATATTTCAAGGCAGCCTCTTTTGGGAAGCAGCCCAGCAAGAACCTCCCCTCCTCCTCCTCTCTCCAAGGCAGACTGAGCCATGGTCCCAGACCCTCCAGGAGAGAGTCCAGAGGAGAAAATGCCCCTTGAATCTTGGGGCAGAGTCAAAGAGAGCTGTTTACCCCATGCTGGGCTACACATGGGAGTGGGTACATGTGCACAAACATGTATGATTGTATGTGTGGTTCATGTGAAACTAAGGGCACATGCATGTGTACATGAATGAGTTAAATGGCTGTAGGTGCATGCCGAGGTGCTGTGGGACTGCGTGTGTGAGACCATGCGTGGCCTGACTGTGGCAGGATCTGTGAGCCTCTCCTGGCTGGGCATAGGTGACTCTTGAGTGTTGTGTGATTATGTATATGAGACTCTGTGAACACAGTGTTGTGGAATTGTCGTGTGTGTTCAACCTTTGTAGTCCAATGATGCACGTGAAATTCTGTCCTTCTGCCTTGTGACTGTGAGATCTTGTGTGTGTGTGTGTGTGTGTGTGTTTGTGTGTGTGTGTGTGTGTGCAGGTATGTTGTCTGCATGTGAGACTGTGTCTGTGTGGTTTGAACATGTGAAATTGGTGGGGAGGGGGGCTCTCTCCTACCATGAAACATGCCTGACCATCTGTGAGACCCAAAGTGTGGTTCTGCCTGCACGGAAGATGGAAAGGATATCTAGATGGTGTGCAAGTCCAAATGGTAGGTTTGGTGGGATAATATCAGCATCAGCTTTGTGCCCTGCGCTTATGCTGTGTGGAGAGCTCAATGGGCACATGCGTGTATAGAGGAGTCCGTGACCATGTTGGGAGGAGGAGGTCAGAGCAGGGTCCTGAAGGAGCTCCTTCTCTTCCACAAAGCCCTTGGTATTCTCTGGAGTTCTCCCGTCTTGGGGACCCCTAGGCATCTGCACCTTTTCTCACAGATACTTCAAAGCCCCTGGCTGAGCCCCCCGAGCTTCAAGGAACTCCTGTGGCCAGAACTGCAGGACCCCTGGGGCCAGCTCAGGGTTTAATGATTACCGAAGGAAGCCTGGATGGAGGCACCTGCTGCCAATTCCCATGACCTTTCCCATCATGGTTCAACCATTTCAGGTACCCCCACCCCTTCTCTTCCTTGGCCCTTCCATCCTGCTGGGGCCAGGAACAATTAACGAAGCTCCTAAAAGAAATGGGTTCTTTATGTGGAGTCACATTTGGTATATTAATTAATAGGATGGAGAAGAGTCATGTTTCGTGCTCCCTCTAAACTCCCACCTCCTCCCCTCCTCAAGCTATTTAGCCGGTAGTCCAGGGAGGCTACAGTCTCACCCTCTCTTGGGCAGGTAGCTAAATCTACTCCAGAATGCCACACTCTTCCCTGCCTCCCTGACCATCTTGCCTATCCAAATCCTAGCAGCCTTCTAGACCCAGCTCAAAACTCATCTTTTCTATGAAACCTTCCCTGATCTCCTCCTTGATAGACCTCAGTGATCTCCCTCTTATCTGAACAGACCACATGATTCCCTCCCTCCAAAAATCTTCAGCAGCTCCCTACTGCCACTAGGACAAGGTCTGAACTCCTCAGCCTGGCCTTTCAGGGCCAGTGGAGTCCGCCTCCAAATTACCTTTTTAGCCTTATTTTCCACTACTCCCCTTAACATTCTTTGTACGACTGGGCATTCTAATCTCTGAAATCCTCTTTCTTCATGACTCAGCTCAGGCACCACCACCTACAAGAACCTTCCATGATTCCCCATTTATTCCTAGAATGCTTTATGCGGATCTCCTTGCTCTCATCGTTCCTTCCTAAGTTTTATGTGCACTGATTCAATTTTGTTTTGCATTCCCTAGTTAGCACGTGAGCCCCTTGAAGAGAGGAACCATACCACGTTCCAACTTTGTAACTCTGGACCTTGCATATGGTAGACGAGGAATAAATTCTTGCTGAAAGTACTCGAAGACCACACAGAAGAACCTCACTAGTTAACACCTATATAGTAAACGGTGCAGGAACCCATCATTATCTCACATGCATTCATTGCCTAGAAGACATCTTAGAGCTCAAAGGGAACATGGAAATCATTTTGTACAACCTCTTCACTTTACAGAAGGGAAATTGTGACCTAGGAATAGTAAGGGCCTTGTGCAAAGTTAGATAGCTAATGGCAGTCCTTAGACTAAAGGCCATGTTTTTCCACATTCATCCTCACTAGATTCTGAGCCCTTTGAGGGCAGAGGCCATGAACTATGACTCTTTTATCTCTTTTCTCTGAATATCTTTAGACTCATAAGTTTTTCCCACATCCCATCTTCTAGTACCTAGCACAATGCTGAGCATATAACAGACTCTCTTTTTTAAACTCTTACCTTCCCATCTTAGAATTAATACTATATATTGGTTCCAAGGCAGAAGAGAGGTAAGAGTTAGGCAATAGGGGTTAAGTGACTTGACCAAGGTCACATAGCTAGGATCCTTCTGAGGCCAGATTTGAACCTGGGACCTCCTGTCTCTAGGCCTGACTCTCAATTCACTGAGCCATGTTGCTGCCTTTATAGCCTCTATTTTTTTTTAAAACCCTTATCTTCCATCTTAGAATCAACACTAATTATTGGTTCCAAGGCAGAAAAGTAGTAAGGACTAGGCAATGGGGGTTAATGCCCAGGGTCACCCAGCTAGGAAGTGTCTTCAGCCAGATTTGAACCTGGAACCTCTCATTTCTAGGCCTGACTCTTAATCCAAACCCCCTCCCCACAGACTCTTAATAAAGAAATTACTGATCAACTGATGTTGCCCATCCAACTCTATTCAATTTTGCCCAAACCTGAGCAAATGCCCCAGGACAAGTCTCAATACAGAACAAAAGAAAAGGCAGACATTCTTTCTCCTCAGTGGCACAACTTTCTGCTTCTAGTCTATGTTTCCAGTAGAATGGATGCTCCTTGGAGACCAGAAATGGTTTTCATTTTTGACTTTTTATAGCTATTTTTGAACTCTTGGGGAACAGGGCTGGATTTAGTCAGACAATTTGGGTGCAAATCCCAGGTTGGCCTCTTACTTACATTGGGTAAGTCATCTAATCTCTCTAGGCCTCATTTTCTTTCTCTTTAAAACAAGGAGCCCGGGATAGATGACCTCTAAACTCAATTTCAGTTCTAAAAAGTGTGGTCCTGTGACATTAGGACCTAGTGCAGCATAGTGGATTAATAAATGCTTACTGAATTTGGTTGGAATTCAATTGACTTCCCCACCTCCATCTGAAGGATCCAGCCAGAAGAAGAAAAAAAAATCTATTTTTGAAGGTAACCCAAATACTTCCTATTATAAAAATGTGGAAAGAATCACTAGGTAATCTTCAGTAAACACCTTTCCGTTAGCTCTTCCCAATAAGATGAAGGCTCCACATTGCCCAAGGTGTTTCCCAGGCTAGCTAGCCAAAAGTCAGGGAGAGGTACAGAAGGACTCCTTGAAGACCCCTGAAAGAACCTAGTCTGTTTGATTAGCCCACTGGCCAAAGTGCTCCCTGAGGACAACATTGATAATTCAGAGGAAGAAGGGATACCAGAGGAGAAAAGGAGAGAAATTCAAAGAATGGAGGAGAGATAGTCTGGAAATGAAGGAACTAAAAATTTAAATTAAAGAGAAAAAGTGAAGTAGTGAGCCAGAGAAGAAGGACAACATACTCAGAGCTCTGGAAAGGACTTTTCTCTCTCTCTCCTGGTGTGTTGGAGAGAAGAGGAGAGACAAAGGTGGGCAGCAGGAGAGGGGAAGGGAATGTTAAGTAGTAAATGTGATTAGGTGAGGTAAACAGTGGCAGGCCCACTCACACACTGACTGCCCTTCATCACGCAATTAGTTTGTTAACAGCTTCTCTATGCAGGGCGTCTGTACTCTGGCTCCCAGCCACACCAGTCATATACAGTAAATCAACTTTTATCTTGCCGTCATGGCAAATCATATCTTGAGGCCCAAGAAATTGAGTCAAATGGAGAAATGAAAAGAGAAGAACAGCATAGGGAAGTGGATGATGATGGAAGGAAATACAGTGGAGGAGGAGGAGGAAGAAGAGGAAGAAGGAGGAAGAAGAGGAAGAAGGAGGAGGAGAAGGAAGAAGGAGGAGGAAGAGGAGGAGGAGGAAGAAGGAGGAGGAGGAGGAAAACAATTTATATTTTATTCTAGAGGCAATAGAGAACCACTGAAGGTTGTTTAAGTAGAAGTTAAGTGGACGTTTACTGAAACTTGGAGAGCGTAAGGGACTTGCTGGGGGCCATGCAGTTAGTATCAGAGAGAAATTTGACCCAGGTTCTTCCTGACTCCAAAACCAACCCAGGCAGGCAGGCAGTTGGTAGCCAGTAAATTTGTGATAAATAGAAAAACATAAAGGGATTCAGATAATAGAAAGTTAGAGGCTAAAGATCATCTATTATAAATCCCTCTTTTTACAGATAAGAAAACCAAGGCCAAAAGAGATACAATAAGTTGCCCGAGATTATACAGACAGTAAATAATCAAGACTATTTGTAAAGTAACCCCAGCAGGAAATGAAGTCAGCCTTTGGCAACTAAAATCTATAAAGGAAGGAGTACCTGGCAGCTAGATATCAAATGAATAGTCCCTTATTTAAAGGTGAAGCTAGAAGAACTGAATTCAAATCCTGCCTCTGATATTTATTAGTTTTGTGACCCTGGGCAAGTCATTTAGCCTCTATCTGCCTTAGTTTCCTCATCCATAAAAGAGGGATAATAGCATCTACCCCTCAGAGTAGTTGTGAGGATCAAATGTGATAATCTATGTAAAGAGCTTTACAAATCTTAAAGTACTATCTGAATGCTAACTACTTTAGTTTTAACATTATCATCTGAAGTATTCTTTATTTTGCTCTAATATATCCCTACATCCCCTAACAGCTGGTTTAAACTAAGTTTGGGCTTCTGCTATAAAATGCAAGACATAAGAAATGTTATCTTAGTTTTAATGAAGGCCAGATACTTTACTTAGAAACAACAGACAAGGATTGAAGTGTAAGTAGGGCTCTAATTTGTGAATTTGCTAATCACTTTTCTGGGTTAGAGACATTAACCAGTCTCTTGGATGACTTGTGCTTATAAAAGAGAAGGAGAGACTGAACTCAACTTCTCTCTTTCTTCTAGCTGAATTCACTAGGAATGCTTTCTTGCACCATTAAAAATATTCTTCAATGTTCTCAATCAGCTTGGTGCAAAGATAAAATTTGAGATTTGGAATCAGAGGACCTGGTTTAAAATCTCACTCCTGTGTACTACCCATTCGATCTTAGTCACTTAATCTCTCTAGGAATCAGTTGCCTCATCTGTAAAATGGAAATCATTATACTAGACAACCTCTAAGGTACCTTCCCACTGTAAATCTCTAATAAGAAAGGCAGTGTGTATTGTGGGAAAAGGCATGGGCTTGGAGACAGAAAGACCTCAGTTCAAATCCTCTCAGATATTTTCAAGCTATGTGATCCTGAGCAGATTATTAACTTCTTTTGAAACTTAGCTTCCTTACCGGCAGGATGGGGGGAAAATTGCAGCTATGTAACATTGTTCTGGCTCAATATATAAGCAAATAATATTCTAATATAAGCAAAGTACATTGAAAACCTGAAAGTGATATAGCATCAGTTATTATTTATCATCATCACCACCACCATCACCATCAACATCATTGTATGAAACCAATGTTATTGTAAGTAGTCAAGATCCAAACTCATGTCCCTGTGTAGGTATTTTCTCTTTATCCTCCAATCTTTTTCTTAGAAGTTTAATCATCCAATATCACTTCTCCAACAAGGGTCACTATCCAAAAGATCTTTTGGCTTAAGGGACATATCCAAAGTCATATTCTATTGAACTGAGCTAAAAAATGTTTTAAAAATATTTTGTTGGTTATGTTTCTTGTATTCATCTGTATCTAGAATCATTTATGTACTCATTCCATAACTCTCCAGCTAGATATGAACCCCTAAGAATTACAATTTATGCCTTTTCCATCTTCTGTCAACTTCCTCTCCCTCCAGGACCTTACACAAGGATTTTCCTTTGAATGGGCAAATGTCAACCTTTCTATAACTAGGGAATTAGTTAATACTTAATAAAGTTAAGCGAGTAACCAACATGGGGCCAGAATCATGATGGTGAAATAGAAACACTTGCAGCAGAACTCCTCTAAAATCTCCTTCCAAACAACTTTGACATGCTGTCTCAAATCAAATCCTGGAGGGGCAGAACCAACAAAAGATCAGACTGAGATATCCACCCTATGAAAGCATAGGAAATTAGAAAGGGAGATCTGTGACATGGAAGCTGATCCCAGAGTCCTCATAGATGAAACATAAGTGATGGGACTAAGTGGTGATGACAGAAGCAATAGATTTGGAAGCTTTCAAGCCAGAGACAGTAAGGGGACCTGCAGCTGGTAAAAAAGAGATTACAAGGGACCCCTGTGTTAGCACTGGATGCAGGACCAGATGCTATTGGGCAATTCCATTGTCTATACCCCACTTCTGGATTAGACGACTTGAAATATTGTATTCTAGAGGGTAAAGGAGCTAGGATTACAACCAAGAATAACCTACCCAGAAAAAATGAGTATAATTCTTTAAGAGTAATAATGGATATTTAATAAAATAGAGCATTCCTGGTGAAAAGACCAGAGCTAAATAGAAAATTTGACTTTCAAATATGAGACTCAAAAGAAGTATAAAAAGGTAAACATGAAGAGAAATCATAAGGGACTCCATAAGATTAAACTGTTTACCTTTCTGTATGAGATTTCATATATGTGTGTGTATATATATATATATATGTGTGTGTGTATATATATATTTATATATATATATATATCTTCTAAGAAAATTATCATTATTAGGGCAGTTAGAAAGATCCTGCGTAGAAAGAGGGTGCAGAAATGAGTAGATTCATTAGGATGAGGCAAAAAATGGATAAGAGAAAGATAGATACCCTGGGAGAAAGGGTAATGGAGAAGTAGAATGAATTAAATTATCTCATATAAAAGAGGCATATAAGGAAGAGATTTTTAGAATAGAAGGGGAAATAGGAGAGAAGTGGGCAACACTTTACCCTCATTTACATTTAAAATGGTTCAAGAAGGAAAAATATAGAAATATAGGTATATACATAAATAGAAAGAGAGATAGACGGACAGACAGACAGGCAGACAGAGAGACAAACTGACAGGTAGGTAGATAAACAATTGTTCTAGAAATTTATCTTACCCAACAGGGAAGTAGGAGGGAAAGGGCATAAAAGAAAGGAAGGTGATAAAAGGGAGGGCAGATAAAAGAAGTCTATAGTCTGAAGTAAAAGAAACTTTTGAGGAAAATCAGGACAAAAAGAGAGAGTGAAAGATAAACAGAAGAAAATAGAATAGAAATGCACAGATAGTGATCATCACTGAATATGGATGGAAAGAACTTACCCTTAAAACAGAAGCAGTTAGCAGAATCGATTAGAAACCAGAATCCAGCAATATGTTGTTTATAAAAAATACACCTGAAACAGAGAGACACTCAAAAAGAGTTAAAATAAGAGGCTGGAGCAGAATCTATTAAGTTTCAGCTGGAGTTAAAAAAAAAAAAGACAAAAGGTAGCAATTGTGATCTCAGACAAAGCAAAAGAAAAAAAATAACCTAATTAAAAGGGATAAACACGGAAACTACATCCTGTTAAAAGGAACCAGTTAATGAAATAATGCCAATATTAAACTTATATAAACTAAAAGGTATAGCATTCAAATACTCAAATGAAAAGTTAAATGAATTAGAAGGGGAAATGGATGATAAAACTGTATTAGTGGGAGACCTCAATTTTTGTCTTTCAAAGCTAGAAAGAAGTTCAGCAGATAAATTGATTCTTAGGCAAGTTAGATATGATAGATCTCTGGAGAAAAAACAAATGGGAATAGAAAGGAATATACCTCTTTCTCATCCATACATGGCACCTTCACAAAAACTGACTATGTTTTAGGCCATAAAAACTTCACAGTCAAACACAGAAAAAAAGCAAAAATATTGTATGCACCCTTTTCAGACCATAATGGAATAAAAATTATATGTAATCAAAGGATATAGAAACATAAATTAAAAACTAATTAGAAACCAAATAATCTAATCTTAAAGAATGAAGAATGGCTTTTGTATAACCACCTCCAAAGAAAGAACTGATAAATAGAAATAAGTAAGGCAGAATATATATAGTCAAGTGATATTTTCTCTAATGAGAGAAGGGGAGGGAGCAAGTTAATTAAATGTTGCAATGTAACAAATAAATTTTTTTAAAGACTGAATGGATCAAATAACAAATGGTAAAAATAATGAATAATTTCATTAGAGAAAATGACAACAATAAAACAACATACCAAAATTTTTGGGATGCCACCAAACCAGAACTTAGGGGAAAATTTATATCTCTAAATGCACACATCAATAAAAAATAACTAAGAGAAAGAACAGATCAATTGACCATGTAACTAAGACAAAAAAGGCTAGAAAAAGAATGAATTTAAAGTCCTCAATTAAATGCCAAAATGGGGATCCTGAAAATCAAAGAAAAGCTTAATAAAACTGAAAGTAAAAAAAATCATTAAACTAACAAATAAAAATAGAAGCTTGTTTTATTTTTTAAAAAATAGTAAACCAATGATTAATTTTATTTTAGAAAAGAAAGAATAAAACCAAATTACTAGTATCAAAAATAAAAAATGTGAATGAACCACCAATGAAGATGAAATTAAAGCAATTATTAGGAGTTATTTTCCCCAATTATGCGCCAATAAAACTGTGAATCTATGTGGAATGGGTGAATATTTGCAAACATATAAATTGCCCAGATTAACAGAAGAGAAAATAGTATACTTAAATAACCCAATCTCAGGAAAAAGAAATTGAAATATCATCACTGAGTTCTCTAAGAAAAAATTCCCAGGAACAGATGGAATCACAAGTGAATTCTACCAAACATTTAAGTAACAATTAATTCCAATACCATATAAATTGTTAGAAAAAAATAGGTAAAGAAAGAATCTTACCAAATTCCTTTTATGACACAAATATGATTTGGTACCTAAACCAGAAAGAGCAAAAATAGAGAAATAAAACTACAGACCAATTTCCTTAATCAATATCAGTGCAAAAAAATTTAATAAAATACTAGCAATAAGAGCATAGCAATAAATCATAAAGATCATACACTATGACGAGATGGGATTATGCCAGAAATGCAAAGTTGGTTCAATAGTAGGAAAACTATAAGCAGAATTGACCATATCAATAATGATAACAAAAATCATACGATTATATCAGTAGATGTAGGATAAGCCTTTGACAAAATACAACACCCATTCCTATTTTTAAAAAAACTCCCTCACACACAAGAAAGCATAGAAATCAATGGAACCTTTCTTAAAATGATAAGTAGTATCAATATAAAATGAAGAACAAGCATTTTCTATAAAAGAGATAAACCTGAAGCCTTCCAAACAAGATCAGGGGTAAAGAAAAGATATCCATCATCACCATTATTATTCAATATTGCACTAGCAATACTAGCTATAGTAATAAGAAAGAAAAAGGAATAAAATAGACTATGAAGAAATAAAACTATCACTCTTTGCAGATGGCATTATGGTATAGGTAGAGAACCCTAGAGAATCAACTTTTAAGAATTATTTAAAAAATTAACAACTTCAGCAGAGTTACAAGATATAAAATCAGCCAACATAAATCATCCATATTTCTACATACTATGAACAAAACCCAGCAGGAAAAGATAGAAAAATTTCATTTAAAATAACTATAGACAGTAATAAAATACTTGAGAGTCTACCTGCTCAGACAAATCCAGGGATTATATCAACACTATTACAAAATACTTTTCACACAAATAAAAACAGATTAAACAATTAAAGAAATATTAATCAACTCATGGATAGGTCAAGACAATAAATAAACATGGCAATGTTAATTTAATTTACTTATTCAGTGCCATACCAATCAAACTACCAAAGAATTATTTTATAGTGCTAGGAAAAACTAGTAGCAACATTTATTCTGGAAGAGAAGATATAGAAAATCAATGAAAAAATTAAGGAAGGCAGCCTAGCAATTCCAGATTTCAAACTATATTACAAAGTAGTAATCATCAAAACAATCAGGAACTGGCTAAAAAAGAGTAGTGGATCAGCAGAGTAAATTAGGTACACAATTCATAGAAGTAAATGTCCATAATAATGTAATGTTTGATAAACCCAAAGATCAAAGCTTTTGGTGCAAAAATTCAACATTTAGCAAAAATTCTTGGGAAAACTAGAAAACAGATAGGCAGAAATGACATTAGACCAACATCTCATACCAAATACCAAAATAAGGTCAAAATAGATAAATGCATAAAGAGTGATATTAAAAGTAAATTGGGAGAGCATAGGGAAATGTTCCTGTCAGATCTGTGGACAAATGAAGAGTTTATGACTAAACAAGAGATAGAGGGGTTTATGGGAAGATAATTTTGCATGCAAGTTTCTCTGATAAAGATGTCATTTGTCAATTGGGAACTGAGCTAAATTTATAAAAAGAGCCATTTCCAGTTGATACATGGTCAATGGTGGCAGTTTTCAAAAGAAAAAAAATCAAAGCTATCAATAGTGACTTTATTAAAAAATGCCCTAAATCACTATTAAATAAAGAAATGAAAATTCATACAACTCTGAGATATCATTTCACCCCTCATAGACTGGCTAACATCAGAGAAAAGAAAAATAACAAATGCCAGTGAAGATGTGGAAAAATTGGGACACTGATGGTTGTTAGAGGAGTTGTGATCATTCTGGAGAACAATTTGGAAAGTCACTCAAAGGATTATGCAACTGTGCATACCCTTTGGCCCAGTAATACTACCAACTAGGTCTCTAGCCTGAAGAATTCAGAGGAAAAGGAAAAGGACCCATGTGTACAAAAATATTCATAGCAATATTTATATTTTTGAGGTGGCAAAGAATTGGAAATTGAGGGAATGTCCATCATTTGGGGGAATGGCTGAACAAACTATGGTGTTTGATTGTGATGGATATGAAAATTTGTTTTGCATGACTGCACATGGATACCCTACATCAAACTGCTTGTCTTCCCAAGGAGGGCAGAGGAGAAGGGGAGAGTAAGAGAATATAGAACTCAACGTTTTAAAAAATGAATGCTAAAAATTGTTTTTACATGTAATTGGGAAATTTTTAAAAATAATTGTGAGGGAATGCCATAAGAAATGATGTGCAGGATGGATTCAGAAAAACCTGGGAGAACTTCTGTGAACTCATGCAAAGTGAAGAGAACAGAACTAAAAGAATACAGTGATATCAATAGTGTAAGACACTTGTTTATTATTTTGATTTGATTTATCATGATAAATGGGGATACGAATTTTTATCTATAGAATATTAGAGCTTAGAGATCATCTTTCCATATATAATATATATATGTACATATATATATATAAATATATAAACTGAGGACAGGTGAAGTAAAATAATTTGCTCGAGATTACACAGGGAATAAGTAACAGAAACCATAGTCAGCCTCCAGTGTTCAGATTTCATGCCTTTTGCACTACATGAAATTGTCTAAGTGACTTACTGTCAAGTTGACAAAGACTGTTAGTGGTGAAGTTGGGATACTTGACCAAAGGAAATTCTGACCTATTTAGCTCCATTAGTTTACCAGTCCAGAAAATAGGAGAGAAATACAAAGCAAGAAGCTCTAGCTGGACAGGTCATCCATCAGCTCCGAGATTTAGAACTCAAAGGGATCTTAAAGGTCATTTCATTCACATAGGAGCCCCTTGAGGTCAGATACTGTTGCTTTTGCCTTTGTTGTATCCAGACCGCTTAGTTCAGCTCCTGGCACATGCTATTCCCTTAAAAAAAGGTGTGTTGATTGACTGAACTAATCTAACCCCTTTGATTTATGTATGAGGAAATTCTTACTCAGAAAGGTTAAGATTTACCCAAAGTCACACAGGTAGACAAGCAACAGAGGGAAGATTCAAACTCAGGTCCTTGATTTATAGTCCTGTAGCATAAAATCCAGGCCAGGGAAGCTGCAGAAAATGTCAGATATGGTCAAACCCAGGCATTAACCTCCAACTGGCTCTGTTAGAATTAATAACCTGACATGCAAGGAGATGCTGAGAAAGTGTTTATTATTAACAGTCTGCCAGGCACTGCCAAGAAGCTGCTATTGCTGCTTGCTGGAGAATTCTACCTACCCCCTTCCCCAACTCAGAAGCTCATTGGGAGAAAAGAGCTAGGGGAGATCCAGAGGCCTGAGGTTGAGGCACAGTGTCATTCCCCACTCTTGAACCTCCAGCTGCCCTCCTCCCTCTCATCTTCCTTTGCAGCCACCTCAGAGGCCCTGGGAGTCTTGGAATGGCCCCTTCCATGATGGCAAATAAATCCTGCAGGCAATGGGAGGATGTTGCCCCACATTGGGGAAGGGTACAGGAAGCATTTCAAGGCTTTTTATCCTTTCCACACTGGGCTTTTTTCCCCCCTGAAACAAAAGTCATTAAACTGAGAACTTGGAGGGGGTGGGGGTGGGGGCAGTTCTTACAGAAATCCTTGGACGGCTCAGTCTGGCTGCCTTTTCTTACCTCTAAAGGGAATCGATATGGCTTTAACTGATTTCCCCAATGCCTAGTTTTCTTGTGTTCCACCATTGTCATGCCAAGCATCCTATTAGCTGATGATTCCTCTCCAGCTTTTCCCAGCTTACTTGGCCTTTTCTTCCTCCTCATCTTTCAAAGCCTATACCTCAGCTCTTCACCCCTCCCCCCTTCACACACACATGATCTCTGAACCATCCACCCTGGACCACATTCCATACATATTCTTTATTCTCTTACAGCCTCTGCCACACAACGCCAAAGGGCCTTTATTTTCAGAACCACACATGAGCTTCCTTCTCCCTCCACCCTACTCCCTGGTACCCAGCTTCTCTCATGCACACACAGCCCCCTTCTCAACCTTTTTCCCCCTTCCAGGTTTCCATACTCAACTGATCTGTTGATAAACCAGCTGATGCTCAGAGGATTTCTTCCAGGAATTTGGTTACTGATGAAATGCTAATGTTTCCTCACACCTCTGGACAACAATTGTTTTAGGGTTGGGGGGTGCTCAAAAAGAAAAAAGAAAGTTCCTCCATTAATGCACTGCTGGTGGAGTTATGAATTGATTCAACCATTCAGGATGGCAATTTGGAACTATGCCCAAAGAGTGCTAAAAGATTGCCTGCCCTTTGATCCAGCCATACCACTGCCTGGATTATACCCCAAAGAGATCATGGGGAAAAGGACACGTGCAAAAATATTTATAGGGGTGCTCTTTGTGGTGGCAAAAAACTGGAAAAAGAGGCTATGCCCATCAATCGTGGCTGAACAAATTGTGGTATCTGCTGGTGATGGGATACTATTGTGCTTAAAGGAATAATAAACTGGAGGAATTCCATGTGAACTAGAACGACCTCCAGGAATTGATGCAGAGTGAAAGGAGCAGAGCCAGAAGAACATTGTATACAGAGACTGTTACACTGTGGTACAATCGAATGTAATGGACTTCTGTACTAGCAGCAATGCAATGACCCAGGACAATTCTAAGGGATTTATGGAAAAGAACGCTACCCACATTCCAAGGAAGAACTACAGGAGTGGAAACACAGAAGAAAAACAACTGCTTGGACACATGGGTTGATGCAGACATGATTGGGGATGTAGACTCTACACGACTACCCTAGTGCAATTATCAATAATATGGAAACAAGTCTTGATTTATGACACATGAAGAAACCAGTGGAAATGCACGTTGGCTGGGGGGAGGGGAGGAGAGTAAGAAAATGAATCATGTAACCATGGAAAAAATGTTTCTAAAGAAAGAAAGAAAGTTCCCGAAACCCAACCAAGAGGACATCTGCAGATGTCTGCTATGCTACCATCTCTGCTGGGTTTGTCAAGAGCAGAGATGCTCAGGAGGGTGAATAAACTGTTTAGCAGTGCCCAACTCAAATGCTACTTGCTCCATGAAGCCGTCTTGCAATTACCCCTATTGGTGGGAGCTTCCCCTTCACACCTCCCATAACACTACTTTCATTTTTTAAATAAGATTTTATTTTCCCTTTTTACATTTTACATTTTACATGTAAAACCCATTTTTAACATTCCTTTTTTTTTCATTTTGAGTTCCAAATTCTCTCTCTTCCTCCCTCTCCCCTCCCCGAGATAATAAGCAATCTGATATCAATTTTAGATATGTAATCATCTAACGCTGCTTTCTTTTTTAAAAAATAAAAGGTTTGTTTTATTTGTAAATTGCATATAGAATGTTTTCTCATATTGTGATGGGGGAATGGAGGAAAGGGAAGAACAGCCACCATTTTTCAAGCTCTACTGCCCTTTCCTCTGCTAGAAAAAATCATTCCTCCCAGAACCTAATGTATGGGGGCAGCTGGGTGACTCAGTGGATTGAGAGCCAATCCTAGAGTTGGGAGGTCCCAGGTTCAAATTTGACCTCCGACACTTTCGAGTTGTGTGACCCTGGGCAAGTCAATTAGCCCCCATTGCCTAGAGTCATTACTGTTCTTCTGCCTTGGAACCCATACACAATATTGATTCTAAGACAGAAGATAAGGGTTTTTTTAAAAAGCACCTAACGTACAAGCAAAATTTGGATTTCCTAAATTAGGACTTAAAGGACAGAATTAGGAGCCATAAAAAAATGATCTTGCATCATTACATGTTGCATGGCCTAGCTTAAGTAAGCAACTGTTAACTCTGAATCTTAAAGAAATTCCCTGGTATAATTTTATGAAAAGTAAGAAATAGAACATAAGTTTCAAGAGTCGTGAGTTGCGTGTTAATTTGATCCTAAAGTAATTCCTAAATAACTACAGAACTAACAATACTTTCTAAAGCAATTATGGAATTTTATAGTCATGCTGCACACAGCTGCTTAAAGGTAGGACCCTTGCTTAAAAACCTTCTGTGGCTCACTATTACCTCTCTGATAAAATACAGATTCCTCAGTTTGGTACTTAAGGTGCTTACTAATCTAGTACCAACCTTCCTTTCCAGCCTCATTTCTCATGAATTCCCTTCACACACCATAGATTCCAATCCTACTGGCCCATTTAATATTCCTCAAACTTGGCATTCAATCTCCCGATTCTCTGACTTTTTACAAATTGTCCCTCATGCCTAGAGTGTATTCTTTTCTGATTTCTACCTTTTAGAACCTTTTAGTTCCTCCAAAGCTCAATTCAGGTACTATCTCCTACCATGAGTATTTCATGATCCTTCTTGTTCTTTGTCCTATTTCTCTGCTTCCTTGAATGATTTTATTTGTATAGAGCTATTTATAGACTTCATCTCCCTCTCTAGTAGAAGACTGTGACTGCTTTAAGACAGGGACTGGACAGTATTTTTTTTTTTCTGGTCTAAATCTAGAGCACTAACCCTATGCATTGCACTCTATAGGTACTTTAAAACTATTCATTGAATTGAATCAAATCTGTGCCTTCTCCCCTCAGGAGACTGTAAACTCTGAGGATAGACACCTTGTCTTATCTAGATTTTACCTCTCTTAGCGTCAGGCCCCTTACTCTGCAGGCACACAGTAGGTATTTACTGTTTATTGTATTGCTATAAGAACATCCAAAATGCAGCCCTTCTGAAATCCTGGGCTCTGGTCCAATTTTCTAGGCATGAGCTATATTTGGCAGCTTCCATCCTCTTCCACGCTCCAATCACCTCTGCCCCCTACATCCCCAGCCCTACCAGGTCTTCTTTACCCCAGGGCTAGTCACCCCCCCACAAAGTTTGCAAATTATGTGAAGAGGGTCCAGAGGGACTCTCTACCTCAAGGCAACCCATTAACAGCAAGCCATCCATTCTCTGCACTACTAAAAAAACTCCAAATAAGCTAATGTTAGCATTAGAAGTCCAAAGTGTATATTATTGGGGATGTAGATACTAAATGATAACTGTAGTCCAACTATCAATAATACAGAATTAGGGCTTAATCAATGATACATGTAAAACCCAGTGGAATTGCGCATTGGCTGGGGGTGGGGTGGAGGGTTTGGGGAGAGGGAAAAAACATGAAATATGTAACTAGGGGAAAATATTCAAAATAAAAATAAAACTAAAAAAAAGAAGTCCAAAGCATGTGTGGGGTGTGTGTGCATTAGTCAAAGAATGAAGGCTGTTAGAGCATGTCTATGCTTTTCTCTGTTTCTTTTCTCTTTCTTCATTTCCTATTAATTGGCACTTTTATCTGACCGAGCAACCATTGTCTGTGATGTGGCAGAAGCAAATTGATTAATATATTCTGTACCGTGTTCTATGAGCCCTGACAGGAGATAAGAGGAGCAGCCACACTAGCGTAACTAGGGGACCAGTTCTATGGACAGGAAAGGGGTCAGGGAAGGTGTTTTCTCTCCTGGAAACAAGTATCAATTCACAAGCACTTCATGGACACTTAGTTAAGGAGCTGGTCACCTACAGCCAGGCCAAATGAACAAGCTTCCCTCATCCAGAGGTGTTCTGCAAAGTTAAAGCCAACCTTTCCTCTGGGAGGCAGGGACCACAGAATCCCAGTGTTGGCTAGACAGGGTAAAGGACAGTCATCAGGAAGGAAATAAGTGCGAATCCTACTTTCCACACTCTCTGTGACCTTAAGCACACCTTATAATTTCCTCTCTCTCTCTCTCTCTCTTTTTAAACCCTTGCCTATTTTAGTATCAATTCTAAGACAGAAGAGTGGCAAGGGCTAGACAATTACGGGTGACTTGCCCAGGGTCACACACTTGAGACATGTCTGAAGCTAAATTTGAACCCAGCATCTCCAGACTCCAGGTCTGGTGCTCTATTCACTGTGCTCAATAGCTGTCACCAGTTCCTGTAATTTTTTCCTTATTTATCAAATGAAAATGAAAATGCTTAGGGAATAGAGACTTCACAGAGTTATAAAATTCACACAAGATAATATATGCAAAGTTCTTTGTAAACCTTAGAGCTCTGTATAAATGCCACCTATTATCATCATCATCACAACAATGACATTTATATAGCACTTCCAGGTTTGCAAAGTGCTTTACAAATGATATCTTATTTGATCTCTACAACAACCTTGTAAGCTAAGTGTTATTAATATCTCCCTTTTATAGATGAGGAAACTGAGGAAGGCTTGTGTAAGTAGTAAGCATCTGAAGCAGGATTTGAACTCGGGCATTGCTGACATCAAGATCCTTTTGAGAGGAGTGAGAGGGAGAGGAAAAAGAATGAGACAGATTTTTCAACATAGTTAATGTGAAAATTTGTTTCACTTGGATAATCATAATTATTATAATTTATAAGAAGTCATATGTATTATATTATTATTGTTACATATTATATTGTTATAAGTAAAAATAAATGGTAACAAAAAAAAAGACACTAGTGCTCTTAAGGGGCAACTAGGTAGCACAGTGGATAGAGCATCAGGCCTGGATTCAGGAGAACTTGGGTTCAAAACTGGCCTTAGACACGTTTTAGCTGTGTGACTCTGGGTAAGTCACTTAACCCCAGTTGTCCAGCCCCTGATGTTCCTCTGTCTTAGAATGGATACTAAGACAGAAGGTGAGGGTTTGAAAAAACTGAAAAAGACTAGTGCTTTCCCCCACTAGCTCATTATTATTGTCTCATTGCATCTTATCTTTTTTGATGTTATTCAGACAGAAATGGTCCTGGGACAAGTCACTCTCCTGCTTGGTATTCATTTATAATTAATGTTCTACAGACTTGTCGAGGTAAATAACATTACGGTCTTTTGTAGTTGAATTGATAGCTATGATGGTATTAGGATGTAAACCCAACCTCTGTAGGCAAACTGCATCCTGCATAGAGCTCCAGTAAGAGATGTGGCCAAGATGACGTGTATCTCTTCCAGTTCCAAAGTGGATTGGCTCCCCTGTGTGATCTCTATTTTTGGAAAGCTTTTTGAGCCAGGTGGCTTAGAGATTACGAGTACTTGATATGGAGATATATATTAAAAAAACATTCTTCAATTTTTATGTATCAGCATTATACGTGTGGGGGCTGGCGGGCCATGGTTTGGTCTGTGATAATGGTCTGATTCCAGTAGAGTTTATTGGTTGAGTTCACCCGGCTATTTTGTGGTCTGTATTTGTAGGAGGAGGATTTATCGTCTGGCCGTCTGTGAAAGATAGTAAGCTTCTGATGTATAATTCCAGCCACAAAGCCATGTTTTGCTAGGTATTTAGCAGGCACTAACTTTTTACCACCTTCAGTGATGACTCGCACAGGCTCCTCTGCTTCCTTACATAAGCTAGATTGATCGCTAAGTCTGGGCTCCCGAACGATAATCATTCTGTAATTTATACTGGTGATGACTGGGTCCTGAGTGGCCACCGTAACCCCTGTCCCCTGGTTGCCACAAACAAGCTCCAATTAGGCAGTCATCCATTTAGGGCTTCTTTGTCAATACGGTGTTGACTGATTTCAGATCTTGCCCGTGAAGGCTTTTAAAAATTCTTCTTCTGCTTTTCTTGTACCTTCTCGATTTCAAAAACTCCACCAAAAGTAAATTACTTTTGGTTACATTCAATGTATCCAATGACAAGTACTTGTTGTCAGCCTGGACTGTTGATCAGTGAAGTGGTCTGAGCCTTCCAAAAGTATTTCTGCAGATTTTTAAAATATCTATTTAACACTTACTCTAATACTCAATCCTCTTTTTCCTGTTTCATGAGAAATGTCTGGCCTTCTGCAGCTGTCTTCAGCTTATCCGCCTGTATTTTGCTATTAAATAGCTTTTTGTTAGCATCCTTTGCAGATCTTTTTATGAAAGATTTTATAGTAATATATTAAGACTGGTATTTGGTGACCTCCAGGAACTGATGCAGAGTGAAAGGAGCAGAAGCAGGAGAACCTTATACACAGAGACTGATATACTGTGGTACAATCGAATGTAATGGACTTCTCTGCTAGCAGCAATTCAATGATCTAGGAAAATTCTGAGGAATTTATGAGAAAGAACGCCATCCACATCCAGAGAAAGAACTGTGGGAGTAGAAATGCAGAAGAAAAACATTTGCTTGATCACATGGTTTTATGGGTACACAATTAGGGATGTTGACTTTAAAAGATCACTCTACTGCAAATAGTAATAATATGGAAATAGTTTTTGAACAATGATACATGTAAAACCCAGTGGAATTGCTCATAGGCTATGGGAGGGGGGGTGGGAGAAGAGGAGGGAAAGAACATGCATCATGTAACCATGGGAAAATATTCTAAATTAAATAAATATTTTTAAAAGACTGGTATTGTGGGGGACAGCTGGGTAGCTCAGAGGATTGAGACCCAGGTCTAGAGACAGGAGGTCCTAGGTTCAAATCTAGCCTCAGACACTTCCTAACTATGTGACCCTGGGCAAGTCACTTGACCCCCATTGCCTAGCCCTTACCACTCTTCTGCCTTGGAGCCAATACACAGTATTGACTCCAAAACAGAAGGTAAGAGTTTTGAAAAGAAAAAAAAAAGACTGGTATTGTGGGAGCAGCTAGATGGTTTCGTGCAATGATGGGCCAGATGTGGCCCCCTGAAATGTTCTATCTGGCCAGCCAACATTATTCCTAATTTGACGAATACAATGAGTAGGATACAATACAATGAAACTTCAAAAAAGTTTCCTTTCCTTTGGCCCCCTCTTTTAAAAGTTTGCCAATCACTGCTTTAGTGGACAGGGAGCCAGGCCTAGAGAAAAGGAGGTATTTGGCTTCAGATACTTCCTAGCTTGTGACCCTGGGCAAATCACTTAGTCCTCATGGCCTAGCCCTTGCCATTCTTCTGCCTTGGAACCATTGCACAGTATTGATTTTAAACCAAAAGGTAAGAGTTTAAAAAAAAAAAAACAAGATTAGAAGGAAAGAAGAAACCCATGGAAAAAAATTTTGCAGCAAGTATCTCTGATAAATGACTGATTCTTCAAATATATAGAGAACTAAGTCAAATATATAAAATAAAAGTCATTTTCCAATTGATAAATAGTCAAAGGATATGAACAGGTAGTTTTCAGATGAAGAATCAAAGCCATTTATAATCATATGAGAAAATGCTCTAAATCACTCTTGATTAGAGAAACGCAAATTAAAACAACTCTGAGATAATGCCTTACACCTCTCAGATCAGCAAATATGACAGAAAAGGAAAATGATAAATGTTAGAGGGGATGTAGGACAATTGGAACACTAATACACTCTTGGTGGAATGGCAATCTGATCCAACCATTCTGGGAAGCAATTTGAAACTTTGCTACAAGGATGCAAAAACTGTGCATACTCTTTAATCCATCAATACCATTACTAGATCTATATTCCAAAGAGATTTTTTTAAAAAGGGAAAAGAACCTACTTGCACAAAAATATTTATTGCAACTCTATTTTGTGGCAGCAAAAAATTGGAAAATGAGGGGTTGTCCATTAATTGGAGAATAAGTGAACAAGTTATAGTATATCATTATTTATTATTATTATTCCTGTTGACTCCTTAGGAGCATAGGGCCGCAACCATCTCACGCCAGCGGAATCTGTTCTGGGCAACTTCCCCCAGCTGGGCCCATGTCATTCTGACTGTTTTTGTTTCATTTTCAGCAGATCTTCGCCAGGTCTGTTTTGGTCTTCCGACTTTCCTCCTCCCTGAAGGGTTCCAGCTCAATGCTTGTCTGGCTACATTGTCTTCTGGTTTTCGTAGCGTATGTCCTATCCATCTCTACTTACATTTCTTTATGTCCTGACTAATGGGATACTGGATTGTTCTTTCCCAGAGACTAGCATTGGAGATCTTTTCAGGCCATCTGATGTTCAAGATGTAGCGTAGACATCTGTTAACAAAGACCTGGAGTTTGTTGGTGTTGACTTTCGTCACTCTCCAGCTTTCTGATCCATATAGGAGGACGGCCTTTACGTTGGTATTGAAGATTCGGAGCTTAGTGACGAGGGACAGTGCTTTGGAGATCCAGACAGACCGTAAGGTGTTAAATGCCTGTCTGGCTTTGTTGATTCGGTTTCTGATGTCCTCATCTGCTCCGCCGTCCTTACTGACTATGTTACCCAAATAGGTGAAGTGGTCCGTCTCCTTGATGTTTTCTCCCTGTAGTTGGATTGGCAGGTCCTGTCTGCTGTTGACTGTGATCACCTGGTCTTCTTCTTGTTGATCTTCAGACCAGTCTTCTCCGCTTCTTCAGAGAGTCATGCAAGTTTGGCTTGTGCATCCTGCTGCTTGTGAGAAAGGAGACAGATGTCATCCTCGAAGTCAAGGTCCTCAAGCTGTTTGGTATGAGTCCATTGTATGCCCGCATTGCTGTCCTTGGTAGCTCTTCTCATGATCCAATCTATGACCATCAAGAAGATAAGGGGCGAAAGCATGCAGCCTTGCTTCACTCCGGTCTTCACTGTGAAGGGAGCCGTCAGTTTCCCATTATGGATGACCTGGCAGGTAAAGTCTTCGTATAACCGCTGGATGATGTTGATGAGCTTCGGGGGAATCCCGTAATGCTGCATCAATCTCCAGATGATGTTCCAGTCCACGCTGTCAAATGCCTTCTCGAAATCCACGAAAGTCATGTAGAGGGGGGACTGCCACTCGATGGACTGTTCGATGATGATTCTTAGGGTGACGATATGGTCGGTGCACGAACTGTGCTGACGAAACCCTGCTTGTTCTATTCTCAGCTTCTTGTCCAAGGCCTCCTTCAGTCTTTCTAAGATGACTCTGGTCAGGATTTTGCTGGGAGCGGATAGAAGCATGATTCCTCGCCAGTTGCTGCATTGGGATAGGTCACCTTTCTTGGGTAGCTTCACTAGGTAGCCTAGTTTCCAGTCTGTCGGGACTTGTTCCTGTTCCCAGATCTTCTGCAGGAGGGGTTGTAGCATGTCCGCTGACATCTCTGGGTCTGCCTTGAGTGCCTGTGGGGGGATGCCGTCTGGACCTGCAGCCTTACCATTTTTCATGGTCTTGATGGCGTTGATGATCTCAACTTTGGTAGGTGGGCCCGTGTTCACCTGAAGCAGTTCGGTGGCTGGTGGTATGTCCGGAACATTTGGTGGAGGCGGTCGGTTCAGGATTTCTTCGAAATGCTCTGCCCATCGGGCTCTCTGCCCTGCATCGCTTGTTATTGTCTTGCCAGTCTTGTCCTTCACTGGCTTGCTAGGGTTGTAATTCTTTCCCAATAGAATTCTTGTTATCTCGTATAGCCTCTTCATGTTCCCCTGCCCAGCTGCTGTTTCTGCTTCTTCGGTCATATCGTGAATGAACCGTCTCTTGTCTTATCTTGTGCTCTTCTTGACCTGACGGTTAATTTCCCAGTACTGTGTTCGAAGTTCTTCTTTCTCCTGTTGATCTTGGCACTGGTGATCTTCTGTTTCAAATCTCTTCTCTGTTGTATCTTGGCCCAAGTCTCTTGTGTTAACCATTCCTTGCGCTTTCTCTCTCTCTTTCTCAGGACTTCTGCACAGGTGGTCTTCCAGGTCTGCTGGAGTTTGGTCCAGTGGTTTTCAACTGTCTCTCCCGTGAGTCCTGTCAAGGCCGCGAACCTGTTCTTGATTTTGCAATTGAATGCTTCTTTTTCCTCTCTGGTCTTTAGATCTTGCACGTTGAACTTATGGTGTAATCTGCCTGAAAGGTCGTTGAATGATTTCAACTTGGTTCTAAAAGTTGCCACCAGGAGTTGGTGGTCCGAGGCCACATCTGCACCACGTCTTGCTCTAACAACTAGAAGGCTTCTTCTCCACCTGCGGGAAACTGTGATGTGATCTATCTGTTTTTCTGTCCTTCCATCAAGTGAAGTCCAGGTTGACTTATGAATTTTCTTGTGAGGGAATATAGTACCCCCAATAACAAGATCGTTGAAGGCGCAGAAATCCATAAAGAGCTCTCCATTTTCGTTACAGGTGCCTACTCCATGTCTTCCCATGATGAATTCCTTTCCTGTGTTGTCTTCTCCTACCTTTGCATTCAAGTCTCCCATAACGATCTTCAGGTCTCTTCTTGGTGCGCCATCAAGGAGTGCCTGTAGGGAGCTGTAAAACTCTTCTTTTTCCTCTTCCTCTGCCGCATTGGTGGGTGCATAGCATTGGATGATGGTGATCTTCTTCCCCTTTGAGTTGAACCTTGCTGACATAAGCCTTGACGAGATAGGTTTCCAACCTTCCAGACTAGGTGATCGTCGGTTTTGTTGGTTTGGTGAGGTTGCAGTTTCTATAGCAAATGTGATTTTTTACCGGGTGGGGTTGCTAGCCCCACGCCCAACCCTCCTCTTTTTTCAGCCGGGCTTGGGACCGTCCTTGGCGGAGTTTATAGTATATCATAGTTATAGAATATTATTATGCTATAGAAATGATAAGCAGGATGATTTTAGAAGAATCTGAAAAGAATTACACAAACCGATGCAAAGTAAAGTGAGCAGAACCAGAAGAGCATTGTACACAGTGACAACAATATTTCTTTTTTTAAAAACACTCTTTACCTTCTGTCTTAGAAATAATACTAAGTATTGGTTCCAAGGGAGAAGAGTGGTAAGGGTTAGGCAATGGGGGGTGGGGGTGGGGGATAAGGGACTTGCCCAGCATCATAAAACTAGGAAGTGTCTGAGGCCAGATTGGAATCTAGGACCTCCCATCTCTCTAGATCTGGCTTTCAATCCACTGAGCCACCCAGCTGCCCCCTAACAGCAATATTTCTTGATGAACACCTATGAATGACCTAGTTACTCTCAGCAATACAGTGATTCAACACAAACCCAGATATTCATGATGAAAAATGCCATTTGCTCATTGAGAAAAAACTGCAGTCAATGCAGACTGAAACATACTATATTTCATTTTCTTTATTCTTTTTTCCATTTAAGAGATATTACACAAAACAACTAATATGGAAAGATGTTGTACATGATTATACATGTAAAATCTACACCAGATTGTTTGCCATCTCAGGGAGGGGAAAGGGTAGAGAGAAGGAGAAAAGGGAGGATAAGAAAATGGGAGAGAATTTAGAACTGAAAACATTTTTTTTAAACCCTTATCTTCCGTCTTGGAGTCAATACTGTATATTGGCTCCAAGGCAGAAGAGTGGTAAAGGTTGGGAATGGGGGTCAAGTGACTTGCCCAGGGTCACACAGTTGGGAAGTGTCTGAGGTCAAATTTGAACCTAGGACCTCCTGTCTCTAGGTCTGGCTCTCAATCGACTGAGCTACCCAGCTTCCCCCCTGAAAAAAATTTTTAAATGAATGTTAAAAATTATTTTTAGTGATATCTATTGGTGATGGAATACTATTGTGCTAAAAGGAATAATGAATTGGAAGAATTCCATGTGAACTAGAATGACCTCCAGGAACTGATGCAAAGTGAAAGGAGCAGAACCAGAAGAACCTTAAACGCAGAGACGGATACACTGTGGCACAATTGAATGTAATGGACTTTTCTACTAGCAGCAATGCAATGATCCAAGACATTTCTGAGGGACCTATGAGAAAGAATATTATCCACATCCATAGAAAGAACTGTGGGAATAGAAACACAGAAGAAAAACAACTGCTTGATCACATAGGTCAAAGAGGATATGATTGGGAATGCAGACTCTAAATGATCACCCTAATGCAAATATCAATAATATGGAAATAGATCTTGATCAATGACACATGTAAAACCCAGTGGAATTGTGCTTTGTCTATAGGAGTGGGGTTGAAGGAGGGGAGGGAAAGAACATGAATCATGTAATCATGGGGAAATTCTCTTAATTAGTAAATTAGTAATTTAGTAAATTAGTAAATTAATTGATTTTTTAAAAAAATTTACATGTAATAGGGGAAATCTTTTTTAATTAAAATTTTAAAATGTATTAACAGCTCTAATTATTAGGGTCCAGGTGGCACAATGGATAGAGTCCTGGGGCTGAAGTCAGGAAAATATTTTCTTGAATTCAAAACTTGTCTCAAAAGCTTACTAGCTTTGTGGTCCTGGGCAAATCACTTAACCCTATTTGCCTCAGTTTCTTCATTTGTAAAATGAACAGAAGAATGAAATGGTAAACAGCCCTAGTATCTTTGCCAAGAAAATCCCAAAAGGGATCACAAAGAGTCTGAAATGACTAAATAACTACTTGTTGGGACATTGTTCTTACATTGAGATGAAATCTGCCTTTCTGCAACTTCCATTCACTACTAAGTTTTGTCCTCTGGGTCCAAGTAGTACAAATCATTTTTTCATATGACAGTACTTCAAATATTTGTCAACAACTACATGTCACCACATCTGCCATTCTCCAGGCTAAGCATCACCTTCAATTTTTCCTAATGTTGCATTAACCAAAGTACCTTGATTATGCTGATGGCTCTCCTCTGGGTACTTTCCAGCTTATTAATGACCAGGCAACAATAGCTAGAGCCATCTTATTATACCAGCCTAGAGATTCTGTTTCTGCCTGTTTATATCTGCTACTCTTAGAGAGCTCTAACATGGGAGGGAGGCTGGTGAAGTCGTCAGGGCTACTGTCCATGTTGCTACTTGTCATCTCTGTAGTTCTGGCCTCATTTGTGGTGATCAAAAGTGCTTTTAGATGATTTTCCTCAACCAGGCCAGTGTGTGTGTGTGTGTGTGTGTGTGTGTGTGTGTGTGTGTGTGTGTGTGTGTGTGTGTGTGTGATGGACCTTTATCATTACAATTCAACACTTTCCAAAACACTCACCAGTCTCTTACTCTAGTCTGTTCATCCCCTCAAGACTTGGACATGATTGAAAATTAATGTTGCTCCTTTGGACACTGTTCCTTGAATCCAGCCTGGATGTTACTTCTCTCATTTACAAAACTGGAGAACTCTAAAGTCTCATCTTACTCTGACATTCCCTAATTCCTCCATTTCAGGCTACGCCATGGAACTGATTCATTAAATGAAACACAAAGCAAAAAGAAGCCAATAAAATGTGAAATGCCAAGGACCAGGGAACTAGAGTAGTAATGCCACCCCCCTCAACAGCCACCCCATACTTGGATATTAGACACAGGCAAGGACAAGGACTGTCATGATCTCTGGGCCTTTGAGGAGTTGGGGGTGAGAGTGGGGAATGGAGATATCCATGATATGGACTGTGGAATATCCAAGGTGCTAATGGCCATGGCCCTTGCCACTCTATTCATGCATTTGTGATATTAATAAAAAGAATTTATGTCAGGCGACTGCTTTTTAACTTGCTGTTTTCAAACCTTAAGACCAGGATTATAAAAGATGAACATTTATAAATTATTAGCCCAGAGCTCATAAGTATCATATACTTTGGGGAGCACTTTTGTAGCACTTTAAATTAATTTATTGTCATTCATTCCAGCTGTCTGTGATGTAAAAACCTCTGGCTATAAATTTGTACCATCATCCAATACACCATTAAATTGAAGTGGTGCCTGAGCCAGAGTCTAAAATAAAATATATAAATATAGGGGCATTTTCCCCAACATACACACACACACACATACACATACAAACCCTTATTTTTGTGTAATTACACAAGGGAAAGAAAAGAAGGCAGTTTTCTGGGAATTAATGAAACTAGAGGAAAAAGGCCATTTCCCAATCCAACTGTTTATGGTTTTTTTCTCTGTTATGTCCTTCTATCTTGTCCTGTTAGCCATATTAGTACAGGTACTCAGTAAATCTTTATTCAATAGAACTGAATCCAGGCACTTAGTAAGAGCTTCCTAGCAGGTGTAACAAACCATCTGAACCAAAGCAAGGACTTGGAGCCATAGACATAGACTGAACTTAAAGTACCCAAAGAAAGGTTTATAGAGGTGGCTATTCTACAATTTATCTGATTAGTTGAGAGAGCATATCTCTTCCTCAAAGTAACTTTAAAATAATGCTATTCATGGAATATTCCTATTTGTTGGTCTTGATTGCTGACAGCTATGCCCCTTTACAAAGAAATTAGAAGAATGGCCAGCACATGTGACCAACAATCAAGACTGCTAGATGAGAGCACTGGCTGAGCATGGCAAACTCTCATTCAGAGTTTACTTCTCCTCCCAGAATGATTCGATTTTGCTGTTCTCCTGCTTCCTTATCTTGCTGGTGATGATGCTTTTTCCTTGGCTAATTCCTGTTGGCTGACTCCAGGGTATTTGACCAGTTTGCTGTCTCCTATAATGGCTGAATTCCTCAAAACTCTCTTGTTCAAACTTCAGCATCATGCTGTAGCAATGATTTCATTCCCTCTGCTCTAATTTCCGAGCATCCTACCTCATCCTTACCCATGACTCACCCTCTCATCCCTCATATCCTGGGAGCACAGCAACTTGACTACCCAGTTCTTAACCCATAGTGCATCAGGGAAAGTGTTCAATTTGGAGGCAGATGACATGGGTTCAAACTATGTCTCTGCCACTTGTTACCTGTGTGACCCTAAGCAAGTCATACTATAACCTCTCTGTGTCTCAATTGACTCAACTGCAAAATCAGAGGAATTAGACAGTGTGACTTTGGAAGATTCTTTTTACCCATGATTCTTTTTTTAAAAAAAAAAACCTTTACTTTCTGTCTTAGAATCAGTATTGTGTTTTGTTTCCAAGGAAGAAGAGTGGTAAGGACTAGGTAATGGGAGTTAAGCGACTTGTCTAGTGTCACACAGCTGGAAAGTGTCTAAGGTCAGATTTGAACCCAGGGTCTCCTGTCTCTGGGTCTGACCCTCAACCACTGAGCCACCTAGCTGCCCCGATCCCATGTTTCTTCAAGGAACTTCAGGATATAGGCTTCTCCCTTTAACTAGCATCACTAATAATGCAAGTCACTTTCAGTCATCAGTTGGAAGATTTCCCTACAAAGAGTGAGTATGGAATGTGGCAAGAACATTGATCTTGGACATGAGAAGACCTGGCTTTAAATTCTTGCTCTGATACTTACTAGCTTTGTAATTCTGGGAAAATCAAGTTGGACATTTCTAAGCATTGATTTCCTCATCACAAAAATGAGAACAATTAACACCTTACAGGATTGTGAGGAATATTCTTTGTTAATCTTAAAGCATTTTGTGAGTTCAGATTATTTTGCCAATACCTACCCAGACAAACAGTAAAGAGTGAAAGTCTAACAACAAGACTCAAAAGAAGCAAGACCCAGGTCATCAGGTGCCTGAATCCAAAAATATATTTTCCCATGGGGCAAAATGCCTAGGTCTTTCTATCCCAACCTCATCCCATGCCCCATTTCTCTTAGCAATCCAAGAAATAGACTTCCTTTCCCTGCTGCTTTTGTTTTCCTCTGTTTTCTCCTTTACATACTTATAAATATGGTGTGCCTTATCATGGAGGAGACAGGAAGAGAAGAAATGACACCATATCACCAATCAGCAGCTTAAGATCTCCATTTTTGTCTTATTTGTACTTCACTGTGTCCCTCAGAACAAATTGCATCTTTTCTATGGGGCTTAATTGCCTCCACTACAAAATGCGGAGCCTATACTATGTGATCTCAAAGTCCTTTGCAACTCTAGAATGCTCTAATTTTATGATCTCCTCCAGAGACCACACTTCTGGCAGCCAGCACACCAAGAGAGGCATCTATCTCAAGCTCTGCTTTCATGGACATTACCCAAAATGACTAATGGAGAGAGGAAGAAAGCTGCGATCACTCATAATTGTAACTTTCCCAGCCTCCTCAAGGAAATGTTACATCATCTGTAAAATGAGGAGTTCAGACCAAATGGTCTCTAAGGTCTCTTCCATAACTAACATTCTAGGAATCTCTGTGTCATCCCTTCTTGTCTTTCCAAAGGAAGAATTCTTGTTGTCCTTCTGAGCTAGTGAAAGATCTGTTCTACCTAACAGATATACATTAAGAAATTTTAGTTTCTAACATTTAAGTAAATTCAGGAATTCTAACGAAGCTAAATAAAGCATCTTCTACTCAAGGACATTCAAACATCTCCTTCTGTGAATAGATAAGAGGGATTTGAAATTATCACAGTATTAACCATCTTGTTTTGTTTGCAAGGTTAGAACATAAATCAGTGGTGGTAAATCTTTTATAGACTACATGCCATGCCCCACTTCCTGCCCCCCACACACAGGGGAGGGAGAAAGCACTCCCATTGGGTCACTGGGTAGAAGGGTTTGTAAAGTAAGCAATGGCCTTAGCATGCATATAGAGGGGGAGGGGAGTGGCCAGAGTACTCCACTCCCCTCCAGCTCTGTCACCTGTGAGCCACCCACCTTATCCACTGTGCAATCCCAATGAAATGCTGGGTAGAAGGGTAGGTGATGTGAAAAAATATCCTCAGCCTGGTGGAGAGGGGGAAGGAACCAGCTCCACCCCAGTCCCTCTGCCTTCCTAGTAACAAACTCCAGCAGGAGATGGCGTGGCATTCCCACAGAGAGCACTCTGCATGCTCTCTTTGGCACATGTGCCATAGGTTTGCCATTGTGGACATAAATTTATTACCCCTCCCCCACTTCAGTAATGGTATTTTGGGCTTCAGATAAATAAGTGTGTGTGTTAAACCTTTACCTTCTATCTTAGAATAAATTCTAAGGCAGAAGAGTGGTAAGGCTAGTGTAAGAATTAAATTTTAATGTTTGACTAAAATATATGAAAATTATAAATAATATAGTAGTCACCAATTCAAAGTATTATTGCTCAAAGTTGAAATGACCTTTAATAACTTTTATTTACAAAAGAGGTAGAAAGAGTGAAAGTAGAGAAATNTCTTTGGCACATGTGCCATAGGTTTGCCATTGTGGACATAAATTTATTACCCCTCCCCCACTTCAGTAATGGTATTTTGGGCTTCAGATAAATAAGTGTGTGTGTTAAACCTTTACCTTCTATCTTAGAATAAATTCTAAGGCAGAAGAGTGGTAAGGCTAGTGTAAGAATTAAATTTTAATGTTTGACTAAAATATATGAAAATTATAAATAATATATATATTAATATATACAAAACTAGGGGGGAGAAAGAAGGTAAAAATAAGAAAAATAGGAAAACAAACAAAAAGGAATAAATTTATATTCCATAAAGAAGCTCCCAACAGGGAAAAGTAACAATACACTGTAAAGAGGTTAGAGAGAGGAAATATTCAATACTTAAGTGCATTGAAACTTAAAGAGAGAAGAACAATCAGATCCATTGGGACAGAGAATTGATTCATGCCCTATAGAGAAGTAGAAGGGTAACAAACGGACTGGTGGGGAGGGAAGCAATACTAGGGAGAGAGAGGGTTGGGGGGGAGCTTTAAAGAACAATAAGAGGGGAATAAGAAGGGAGGGGGAGAAAGGGAAGTACAACAAGGGAGGGGATTATAGGAACTGATTTAAAAAAACACTGGTATAGAAGGAAACAGTGAAAAAAGAAAGGACAGGACTAGGAAAGAGAATCAAAATGTCTGGGAATACACAGTTGATAATTATAACTCTGAATGTGAATGGGATGAACTGGCCCATAAAATGGAAGCAAATAGCAGAGTGGATTAGAAACCAAAATCCTACCATATGTTGTCTACAAGAAAAACACATGAGACAGACATACATAGAGTGGGAATGAGAGGATGGAGCAAAATCTATTGGGCTTCAAATGAGAAAAAGAAGGCAGAGGTTGATATCATGATCTCTGACAGAGCCAAAGTAAAAATAGATAAGGTTAAAAGAGACAGGGAAGGTAACTCCATCCTAATAAAAGGCAGTATAAACAATGAAGAATATCAGTACTCAATATGTATGCACCAAATGGTATAGCTTCAAAATTTCTAAAGGAAAAACTAGTGGAGCTCAAGGATGAAATAGATAGCAAAACCATACTAGTGGGGGACCTCAACTTTCCCCTATCATATCTAGATAAATCAAAACAAAAAATAAATAAGAAAGAGACAAGAGAGGTAAATAAAACCCCAGAAATATTAGAATTAATAGATAATTTGGAGAAAAATAAATAGGGACAAAAAGGAATACACCTTTTCAGCAGCACATGGAAAATTTAAAAAGATAGACTATGTAATAGGGCATAGAAACATGGCAAACAAATGCAAAAAAGCAGAAATAATAAATGTAACCTCAGATCATAATGCAATAAAAATAGTTATTAGTAAGAATACATGGAGAGGCAAACCAAAAACTAATTAGAAATTAAATAATGTGATTCTCCAAAGTAACTTAGTGAAAGAACTAATCATAGAAGCAATTAATAATTTCATTGAAGACAATGACATTAATAAGACATCTTACCCAAACCTACAGGATAAAGCCAAAGCAGTTTGAAGGGGAAAATTTATATCACTGAAAGCATATATTAACAAATTAGGGAGGACAGAGGTTAATGAATTGGGCATACAACTTTAAAAAAATTAGAAAATTAACAAATTAAAAATCCTCAGATGAAAACTAAATTAGAAATACTAAAAATCAAAGGAGAAATTAATAAAATCAAAAGTAAAAGAACTATTGAATTAATAAATAAGACTAGAAGCTGGTATTTTGAGAAAACAGATAAAATGGAAAAAGTACTGGGAAATCTAACAAAAAAAAGGAAAAAAAGAAAACCAAATTAATAGTATCAAAGATGAAAAGGGAGACCTCACCTCTAATGAAGAGGAAATTAAGGCAATCATTAAAAACTATTTTGCTCAATAATATGGCAATAAATATAGCAATCTAGGTGATATGGATGAATATTTACAAAAATATAAATTGCCTAGATTAACAGCAGAAGAAACAGAATACTTAAATAATCCTATATCAGAAAAAGAAATTGAACAAGCCATCAAAGATCTCCCTAAGAAAAAATTGCCAGGGCCTGATGGATTCACAAGTGAATTCTATCAAACATTCAAAGAACAATTAATCCCAATACTATACAAATTATTTGATATAATAAGCAAAGAAGGAGTCCTACCAAATTCCTTTTATGACATAAATATGGTACTGATTCCAAAGCCAGGTAGATAAAAAACAGAGAAAGAAAATTGCAGACCAATCTCCTTAATGAACATAGATGCAAAAATCTTAAATAGAATACTAGCAAAAAGATGCCAGCAAGCGATCAAGAGGGTTATCCATCATGATCAGGTGGGATTTATACTAGGAATGCAAGGATGGTTCAACATTAGGAAAACCATCCACATAATTGACCATATCAACAAGCAAACCAACAAAAACCACATGATTATCTCACTAGATGCTGAAAAAGCCTTTGACAAAATACAACATTCATTCCTACTGAAAACACTAGAAAGTATAGGAATAGAAGGTCCTTTCCTAAAAATAATAAACAGTATATATCTTAAACCATAAACAAGTATCATATGCAATGGGGATAAATTAAAAGCCTTCCCAGTAAGATCAGGCATGAAACAAGGATGCCCATTATCACCTCTATTATTTAACATTGTACTAGAAACACTAGAAGTAGCAATTAGAGAAGAAAAAGAAATTGAAGGTATTAAAATAGGCAATGAGGAGACCAAGCTATCACTCTTTGCAGATGATATGATGGTCTATTTAAAAAATCCTAGAGCATCAACTAAAAAGTTAGTAGAAATAATCAACAACTTTAGCAAAGTTGCAGGATACAAAATAAATGCACATAAATCATCAGCATTTCTATATATTTCCAACACATCACAACAGCAAGAGGTAGAAAGAAAAACACCATTTCAAATTACCCTAGACAATATAAAATACTTAGGAATCTATCTACCAAAACAAACACAGGAATTATACGAACATAACTACAAAACACTTTCCAAACAATTAAAACTAGATCTAAACAATTGGAAAAACATTGACTATTCATGGATAGGACGAGCTAACATAATAAAAATGACCATTCTACCCAAATGAATTTACTTATTTAGTGCCATACCTATCAAACTACCAAAAAACTTCTTTACTGAATTAGCAAAGTTTATTTGGAAGAACAAAAGATCAAGAATATCAAGGGAAATAATGAAAAAAACATGAAGGAAGGTGGCCTAGCAGTACCAGATATTAAACTACACTATAAAGCAGTGGTCATCAAAACAATATGGTACTGGCTAAGAGACAGAAGGGAGGCTCAGTGGAATAGACTTGGGATAAGTGACGTCAGCAAGACAATGTATGATAAACCCAAAGAGCCCAACTTTGGGGACAAAAATCCACTATTTGACAAAAACTGCTGGGAAAATTGGAAAACAATATGGGAGAGATTAGGTTTAGATCAACATCTCACACCCTACACCAAGATAAATTCAGAATGGGTGAAAGACTTGAATATAAAGAAGGAAACTATAAGTAAATTAAGTGAACACAGAATAGTACACTTGTCAGATCTCTGGAAAAGGAAAGATTTTAAAACCAAGCAAGAATTAGAAAAAATTACAGAATGTAAAATAAATAATTTTGATTATATTAAATTAAAAAGGTTTTGTACAAACAAAAACAATGCTACCAAAGTCAGAAGGGAACAACAAACTGGGGAAAAATCTTTATAACAAAAAATTCTGACAGAGGTCTAATTACTCAAATATACAAGGAATTAAATCAATTGTATAAAAAATCAAGCCATTCCCCAATTGATAAATGGGCAAGGGATGTGAACTGGCAATTTTCAGATAAAGAAATCAAAACTATCAATAAGTACATGAGAAAATGTTCTAAATCTCTAATAATTAGGGAAATGCAAATCAAAACAACTCTGCGGTATCACCTCACACCTAGCGGATTGGCTAAAATGATAGTAGGGGAGAGTAATGAATGTTGGAGGGGATGTGGCCAAATTGGGACATTAATGCATTGCTGGTAGAGTTGTGAACTGATCCAACCATTCTGGATGGCAATTTGGAACTATGCCCAAAGAGCTCTAAAAGACTGTCTGCCCTTTGATCCAGCCATACCATTGTTGGGTTTATACCCCAAAGAAATCATAGATAAACAGACTTGTACAAAAGTATTTATAGCCGAGCTTTTTTGTGATGGCAAAAATGAGGGTATGCCCTTCAATTGGGGAATGGCTGAACAAATTGTGGTATATGCTGGTGATGGAATACTATTGTGCTCAAAGGAATAATAAACTGGAGGAATTCCATGTGAACTGTAAAGACCTCCAGGAATTGATGCAGAGTGAAAGGAGCAGAGCCAGAAGGACATTGTACACAGAGACCAATACAATGTGGTAAAATCAAATGTAATGGACTTCTATAGTAGCAGCAATGCAATGATCCATAACAATTCTGAGGGACTTATGGAAAAGAATGCTACCCACATTCAGAGGAAGAACTACAGGAGAGGAAACACAGAAGAAAAGCAACTGCTTGAACACATGGGTTGAGGCAGACAGGATTGGGAATGTACATTCTAAACTACCACACCAATGCGACTATCAACAATTTGGGAAAAAGTCTTGATTAATGACACATGTTAAAACCAGTGGAAATGGGCATCAGCTATGGGTGGGGGTAGGAGGTCAGGGGGTGAAGGGGAAATAAGAACATGAATCATGTAACCATGATAACTTCTCTAAAAAATAAAAATTACTTTTAAAAAATTATAAATAATATGATAGTCACCAATTCAAAGTGTTATTGCTCAAAGTCGAAATGACTTTTAATAGTTTTTATTTACAAAAGAGGTGGAAAGAGTGAAAGTAGAGAAATACAAAAGAGTAGAGAAGACATTAGCCTATCTAACTAAATATTGCTCTGGTGAGTGATTCAGACAGGACTTGTTGACCTTCAACCAGAATTAAACTCTCTCCAGAAGACAGGAAGGGAAAGCCAGCTATCCACTCACCCAAATTCTCTCCAAGAGGCAGGTCAAGATAATGACTTGAGCTGAAGGTAATTCCTAAGGCTGACTTTCTTCCTTGAGCCTACCTTCTTCTTGAAGCTGACTTCCCTCTTGAAGTCCAACTCCTTTTGAAAATGACTTCCTTTTTGGAGTTGACTTTTTTAGCTCCAGAAATTCTGGGCCTTTTATAGTGGCTTTTTGTCACTGCTCCTCTTCACAGGGGCCAGTCACAGCTTCCAAATTGTCTAGCACTGCCAAGGGGAGCAATGTCTGTGGGATTCACTTCTCACGTTCTAGAGGTGTGAATTTTCATCAAAAGGGTTCCCAGATTTCTGGCTGATTTGAGTTCTGAGGGTGTGAATTCTCTAAGTGGTTTTTAAGCTCTTCCACCTAGTTCAAGCTTTTGTTGATTCAAACAAAAGGTAGACAAAGGAGAGTTAATCTTGAGGTACTAAGTAGGGGTACTTAAGTTATTGTTAACCAAAATGTTAGCTCCAACTCACCAAAGAGAATAAATGATTCCCTTTCATAAGTGTAAACTCAAAGGGAACAAAGAATTACCTTTTACACTAGGCAGTGGGGATTAAGTGAATTGCCCAGAGTCACATAGCTAGGAAATCTCTGAGGCCAGATTTGAACCTAGGACCTCCCATTTCTACCCCTAACTCACAATTCACTGAGCCACCTAGCTATCCTCAGTAGATATATATTTTTCAAATATTTTTTTACCCCTAAGTTATTCCCAAGCTCTTTTAAGTCTCAGTCTTTGCTCCTCCTTCTCCACTCTCAAAAATTATCATATCTAGGGATTCCATACCAATTAACACTTGATACATAGCAGTATTTGAAATGGTTCATTTTCTTCATGAGTAGTTTAAATATTCCTCTTACAATCTTATTAACTTGCTGAGCAAACCTCTTCACAGATAGTTTAGAATTTAAACTCAGTTGTTTTCCCATTGGAATATTTATGAATCTCCAAATAATGGGGCCTTGATTTGAGATTGGGATTGTATTTGTTTGAGGTTAGACTGTATTTGATAGTTCACAAAGAGTTTTTTTTTTATATCCCCATTTGCAGCCTCAGAAGAACCCTATAAGGTAGGTGCTGCGCATCCTCAGTTTATAGCCAGGGAAACTAAGACTCAGAAAGGTTAAGTGATTTGTAAATGTTTGCTAGTTGGTGGCAGAAATGGAATATGGAGTCAGTTCTCCCTGACTAAGTCCAGCACTATCTGCTCTACCAGTTTGTCTCTATTTACCATATAGCATCAAGCCTGAATCCAGGCTTGAGATACTTGTCTCTGGAAATATCCCCTTGTATAGCTTATTCACTTTTTAGTGGTCATCTCTCCTCTTCTTCCCCTTTCTCAATCCAACTCTTCTCCAGTGACCCCAACTTTGCCTCTAGAGTTCATTTTCTCCATTACCAATGTCATCCACAAAAGGTCAATGCTGACTGACCAGGCTCAGCTAAAGTGAGTCAGAGCACACGCCTCTGGATTCTATTGCTTCTTTCTGACCACAGGCTGTGAGTTGATATTCCAAATTCTGGACAGCTGGTCTAACCCTCAGCCTCCTGCTGTACCCTTCCACCTTGCCCTTGGAGAGGTCACTTAACCACAGAGAAGGCTTATGAAGAGTAAAACCACTCTGTCCTCTCAGTCTTACAAGGGACAACCGAGTTCACAGGGTCCCAGCTCCTCAAACTGCAAAGAGTAATAAATGTCTCTTCCTACCATTCAGGAGAAAGTTCCTCTTCCTCCTCAATTTTCCACCCAATTTCCCCTGGGACGGAGGAACATTTAGCTGTTTGAATCATCTCCTCTTTCCCTTGGGTGGGCAGTGAGTTCCGGCTTGTGGTCTGGACTCCACCCACCTTGCTGCTTGGGGAGAAAAATAAAGAAAAGAACTAAGGCCAAATCTTGAGTAAAAATCCTAATCCTACAGCTCTTAGGAAGAAAGAAATCTTGTTTCTTGGGGCCTTGATGTGGTCTGAATCTTTAATTAATCCTCCATGGGAGTTCACTAAAAAGTACAGTACCAGCAATACCCATTGGATTAGGCCCATGGTAGTAGCTGCCTCAAATGGAGAAGCCACACTTGTTCTTCCTAATGTCAACTTCAAAAGGTTTAAGATGCCTTGTTCCCCACTCTCCACCATATAAACTTCCTTAACTTTGTCTTACTCATTTTGGATTTTTATCCATAAATGTACGATCATCCTTCTTGAACTATTTATGTTTTTCAGCCATTATCCACTTTATGAATATTATATTTCACAAGGTGAAATATGACAACTTTTATTTATCTTAAAAATACCTCTATGGGGCAGCTGGGTGGCTCAGTGGATTGAGAACCAGGCCCAGAGATGGGAGGGCCTAGGTTCAAATCTGGCCCCAGACACTTCCTATCTATGTGACCCTGAGCAAGTCACAACCCCCATTGCCTAGCCCTTACCACTCTACTGCCTTGGAACCAATATATGGCATTGATTCCAAGGTGGAAGGTAAGGGTTAAAATATATATATATATATATCTTGTAGCTCAAATACAGTCCCACCACTGCAGTACTAGGAATTCTGGTGAACAAGCCCAAGTTCTTCCTTCACTTTTCCAGAATTAGGAGTTCTAGGTTTGCTAACTTGTTTGTTTGTTTTTAAGTCTGTTTTTAAGACCTAATAGAGCAATCTCTGCCATGCTCCCACATGTCCTCAATCATTTTGGTTGCCCTTTTCTGGAAATTCTCCAGTTTCTACCCAAACTGCCAGTCCTCAGTGCCAAGGAAAAGCTATATTTGAAAGAAACATGGGTTGGCATCTGAGCCAAAAATGAAAAAAAGATTTGGGAAGAGGGACACCTCTCTACTCTCTAAAGTATCAGCGAGATAATGTTTTCCTTCCTGGAAAGAACAGAAAAGGTGTTTTAAAATAGAATTTTAAAAAATGTATAGAGTCTCATAAGTTGGGTTATGACATGGAATGGTGGGAGAATGTGACCCAGAGAAGGAAAAGAAGGAAGGACTGTTGAGCCCCAAAAGAAGTTCTTCCCATAGAGGAGAGGGATGGGCCATATGAGAAGGAAACAGGTTCTTAAGCTCTAATAAATAATGATGGGGATTCACAGATGCCAACAGGAAAGTTCTGGTCATAGGAAGAAGCTAAAAGTGGTGGTTCTTGGTGACTCATAACAGGACCTCAGCTTTAGAATTAAAAGGAACCTCAAAGACCACTGTGTATAACTCCTTTATTTTACAGATAATGTAATTGAGGCCCAAAGAGATAGTGACTTATCCAAGATGACAGAGGTAGTAAAATCCTTGTGGAGGAGGGTCAAGGAGGTTCCATGTCAATCCTACTGAGCAACAAGAAGGTATGTCATCTTTCCAAGGTCATGTATGGAGGATGTAAGGGACCTGATAACCAATATCCACTT
This sequence comes from Gracilinanus agilis, assembly GCF_016433145.1. NCBI lineage: Eukaryota > Metazoa > Chordata > Mammalia > Didelphimorphia > Didelphidae > Gracilinanus > Gracilinanus agilis. The sequence goes on along the minus strand of NC_058131.1, from coordinate 664,462,337 downwards.
CTGATTTATTTAGGGACAGGCAATAGAACTGCGAAGGACTGTGAATTGTTAAAGAAAGCAAAGACTTCTCAAAGCACCAGAGGTGCTACTTACTGCTCCTTAAATATAGGAATTTTAGAAGAGAAAATAGGATTAGAGAAATAAAAGCTGAAGAAAACCACTAAAGAGATTTTCCTAAAGCACGGGTCTGATTATGTCACCCCACTACTCAATTAACTCCAGTGGCTCCCTATTGCCTCAGGAACAAATTCAAAATGTTCTGTTTGGTATTCAAAGCTCTTCATAACCTACCTCCTCCTTCATAGAGGCTTTCTTCTTATACCTTACACTCTGATTCATTCCCTTTTTTTTTTTTAAAACCCTTACCTTCCATCTTGGAGTCAATACTGTGTATTGGCTCCAAGGCAGAAGAGTGGTAAGGGTAGGCAATGGGGGTCAAGTGACTTGCCCAGGGTCACACAGCTGGGAAGTGTCTGAGGCCAGATTTGAACCTAGGACCTCCCATCTCTAGTCCTGACTCTCATTCCACTGAGCTACCCAGCTGCCCCCCATTCCCTTTTTTTTTTAAAAAAGTCCTTACCTTCTGGTTTAGAATCAGAACAGTGGTAAAGGCTAGGTATTTGGGGTTAAGTGACTTGCCCAGGGTCACATAACTAGGAAGTGTTTGAAGCCATATTTAAACCCAAGATGTCCCATCTCCAGGCTTGCCTCTCTGTCCACTGAGCCATCTAGTTGTCCCAATATTTCAATTCAATGACACTGACCTCCTGGCTGTTCCATGAAGAAAGATATTCAATCTCTGAGTTCAAATCTGACCTCAGTTCAGACATTGGCACATAATAGATGCTTGATAAATATTCAATGATTAATTGATGGTATTTCTGGATTAGCATGGAGCATTAATAGCATCTTAACCTCGCAGGAGAACTGGGTTTGAACCAGCTCCTTCTAGCTGTGGATTCTTAGATCAGTCCCTTATCCTCTCAAAGCTTGAGTTTCCTCACCAATAAGCTGGGATTATTAGCACCTGCATCACCTGCATCACCCATCTCACAGGATTGTTGTGATTAATGAACTATGCAAACCACAAAGTGTATATAAATGTTTTTATTGCTGTTATTATTCGCCAGGGATGGAGAATAGCTAAACAAGGACAGCTAAAATATTTCTACTTCTCTGCAAATCTATCCTAGAGTGTTTTAGGCTGAAAAGGAACTTGGAAGCTTCAAAATTAATTTCCCAAATACTCCAAGTATTATATTTAATAAATATATTAATAATAACTTGAAGCAAGAAGAAAGTAGAAAGCTAGAGCAAAGAGGGAGCTAACCCAACTGTGCACGTGGAAAAAGAAAGCAAGAAAGGCAGTTACAGAACTTATCTATACCCGTAAGGACGCAAACGTCGGGATGAAGGGAAAGGGATGCTGGGAGATGAAGTCCAAGGGTACAAGATTTTCTAACTATACAAAAGGAAAAGGAGAATATTACCCATGTTCAATTACTAAGCCTGGATTACTAATTAATTACTAATTACTAACTCAGGATTTAATAGGTAGAATACAGGAAATATTTCAATAGAGAGAAGTGGTCATTTATAGAAGAGGTGGGCAGGTGAATATGTGGAGAGAGTGGGGCAACTAGGAGAATCGAGAGCCAGGCCTAGAGTCAGGAGCACCTGGGTTCAGAACTGGCCCTAGACACTTCCTAGCTATGTGAGAGCAAATCACTTAACCCCAATTAACTAGTCCTTACTGTTCTCCTGCCTTGGAACCAATATTTAACATAAATTCTAAGAAGGGCTTTTTATAAAAAGACCTGCTATAAATATTTTTGTACACAGGGGTCATTTTCCTCTCTCTGTGCAAAGTTTCTTTGGGGAATAATAATAAAAGCTAGCATTTTCCTAGTGTTTTTGAATGCAGGACTTGCAAAGCACTTTATACTATTTCATTTAATTCACACAACAACTCTAGGAGGCAGGTACTACTATGATGCTCATTTTACAGATAAGGAAATTGAAGCATAAAGAAGTTATCTTCCCAGGATTATATAGCTTGTACATATCCTAGGATAGATTTGAACTCATGTCTTCCTCACGACAGATCCACTATTCCATCTACTATGCCACTTCATTGACTCTTATAGACATAGCAGTAATCAAAATGTATGTATAGTTTAGTGATTAGATGGTGGGGCATATTTGTAAATTATTTTTCATAATGGCTGATCCAGTTCACAATTTCACCACCAGTGTATTAGTGTCTCTGTTTCAAAAAGGGCATTTAAGGGGCAACTAGGTGGCTCAGTGGATTGAGAGCCAGGCCTGGAGACAGGATGTCCTGAATTCAAATATGGCCTCAGATATTTCCTATCTGCGTGACCCTGGGCAAGTCACTTAGCTCCAGTTACCTAGCCCTGACTGTTCTGCTTTGGAACTGGTTTAGAATATATTATTATTTTACTTAATTTGTTTATTATTGAATTATAATTTAATATAATTATAATTTAAATATTACTTAATATTTATTCTAAGGCAGAAGGAAAAACAAACAAACAAAAAATAGAGCAGCTAATAAATGCCTGTTTTGCCTTAAGGATGATTTTATTCTTCAAAAGGCAAAAGAAGTGCCAAGAAGTTATTTTATTCTGGGCATGATTTGGCCAATAAGGAGGAACTTGTTGCCAAAGTTGTAATGATGAGAACCTCAAGAGGAAGCGACTACTCTATTTGCAAGTTTGTGAGAGAGAAAGAAGAGAAAGCTAGGCTTAATAATGGTGCCCTCTACTTTCTGGCATAGCAGATCTAAAAATAGAGAAAGGCTCGCTAAGACGCCATATCCAAAGTGTTAGAGAAGTTGTCCCAGAAGAATGGTGCGTCCTCAAGAACAACATTCTAATGACAAAAGCAGCTCTGATGAGGAAGGAAAGGAGGAGCTCTCAGTTAGCCATTGGTCTTTCCATGAGTAACAGGGCTGCAAAGTGAAGTCATTGATCAATTTAGACTTTGACAAGATGTAATAGAAGATAGAGGCAAGGGCAGCTACTGAGAATGGATGCATGACTGCCTCAAGCTCGTAATAAACAGTGTGGGGAATGCAGAAGTTCAGGGCAAACAGGATAGCACTGAATGCTAAGGACAACTGAGAGGGCTTTGGGGGGCACATAAAAGGACAAGGAGACTCATTGGCACCTCTGCTTGGAAACAGATGGGACAGGTAAATAACAGGACCAAAAGAAGGCAAAAATAATCAACTCTTAACTCTCTTCTGTTTCATAGAACTCTATCTTCTCTCTTCTTCTAAAGAAAATGATCTTTGGTTTATGGAGGACAGGACAAAAATAGTTGAGTGAATATAGGTGAGGAGACGGCAAAAGATGAACTAGCTGTTCTCTGTGAGTTTGAGTCATCAGGCCTGAACAAACTACATTTCAAGGTACTGAAAGAACCAGTGGGCAAGATTGATGAGCCACTGCCAGAGTTCTTTGAAAAATGCTGGCAAATAGTACCGATGAACTGGAGATGTGCAAATGATGTCTGGAATTTCAAAAAAGGGGAGAGGGTGGAGTTTGCATACTATGGACTTGTGACTAAAATGTGATTCTTGTAAAAATTCTGCTCTATGTGATTACTGGGCTTATTCATGACTATTTGGAAAGGAAAGCAGTGATCACTAAAGGGCTAGATGGGTTCATCAAGAAAATCATGTTGGGGAAAAGCATTTTTTTTTTAAATTGAAAAACATTTATTTCACTGGAAAAAAAGGTGACCAACTCTACATGTCTACCCACTAAAAGCCACTAAGAAGAAAAGGGGGGAAGAAGGAGTCAGAGCCCTCCTGCAATTGGAGTGATCCCCCAATTCAGCACCCAGTGAAAGCAGGATATAAGTGGGAGAAAGAGTACAACTCCTGCCACAGTTTCTGAACATAGCAAAGGCTACTGGGAGAAGAGAACATGAGTGGAAAGGTATTGATGAACAAGGGGGATAGAGGACTGAGAGGTTCTGGGTTCAAATCTAGCCTCAGACACTTTCTAACTATGTGATCCTGGACAAGTCACTTAACCCCTATTGTCTAGCCCTTACTGCTCTTCTGCCTTGGAACCAATATACAGTATTGAGTCTAAGACGGAAGGTAAGGGTTTTGTTTGTTTGTTTTAATGATTTTTTTTAGTGGTGATTTATGTTTTGGTAGAGTTTGGACTAGATGGCCTCTCTGGCCATCCCCTTCACACTCTTAAAACTTCAGGATCTTGTCTTTGTTGAAGTACAATGAACAAAACAACCTTCAGTATTATAGGAGCAACTATTAATAGTGACAATATTTGTTTTATACTCCTCACTTCTCTCACTTTCCCAAATAAATATTGATCAGCTCCCTTAGCTTTATCTATTTTTGTTTTAAGTGTAAAACCATAGCACTTCAAAACTGAAATACATGAAAAAATTTGCACACGTAAAATATATAAAATTTTCAATAAGCAAAATGATTTAGTTTTTCGTTGATTTCTTCCATCATTGAAATAAATGATGAATCCACATTAAGTAATTATATTTAAAGATTAATATGTGTATATTGAAGTATATGCCGAAGTATACATATATCTGTGATAAAAGTTAAAGTAGAAAAATAGTACAGGTGTCAATCTTTAAAATATGACTGAATAGAGAGAAGCCCCACCATGTAGAATAATAGGACTTCAGCATTGACTGTAGAAGTTCATCTAATCCAGTCTCTTGCCCCAAAATATATTAATCTCATTTCCAACACCCCAAATAACTGACCATGCATGCTTCACCCCTATAACTCTAGTAATGGGAAATTCACTCCATTGTGAGGCACCCATTCCATTTTTGAACACCTCAAGTTATTCCCCCATGTGGATCAGAATTGGAAGAAAATTAAAAATAAGTCTTTTGGCCTAGATAATCTACAGGCTATCTAATCTAAAAGTTTTGAGGGATTTCCAAGAGTCTGTGGCCCACACTCAAAGCTATGCCTCCTGCAGCAAACTTAAAAGGGAAATTTGATTGTTCCCATATTAGAGAACTGATCAGTAGTGCTTGTTTGTTTGTCTTTTTCTGTATCTTTATTTTCTCTTTATGAGAAAGCAAGGAAAGGGAAGAGAAAATAGAAGAGAAAATCAGTATTGAAAGAGAAAAGGACAATTCTATGCATTTTCTCCTATACTTGACATCCCACAAGTGCCTGTAGCCTTATGAATGAGACTCCCTTCAATCAGCTTATCCAGGATCATTTCAAGGATATTTCCCATTGATCCATCCCCTTTGAACTCCACTCAGCAAGCTTGGCTAGTCACATCCCCAGCTCTCAGTTCATCAGAAGTTGACTATCCATTCTGAACATTTTTCAGGTCTCTGGCTTCTCATCACACCATGCCTGGATTCGAATTTCTCTTCCACTTAGACTTGACCTCTCTCCATTGCTGTGAGGCCTCTCCACATGCAAGTGACCCCCAATAAAACAACATAACTAGTTTCTACAACGACATCCACACTACTGGTTAAAAAAGCCAAAAACGCAATGCCTGCTCTATTTTACTCCTTAAGAGCCTGCCAACACTGAGGTTCTATGATCCTTTGAGGTCATCTGGTCAAAACTCTGTCCCAGTGTAGGAATCTCCTCTACAATACCTTCAACGGAGTGTCATTCAGCCTCTGCCTCAATCTCTCCAGAGAAAGGGAATTCAGTGCTTCATGAAGAAGCCTCATTCCAGCGTTGGATAGTTCTCACTCTTAGAAAAGTCTTTCTTCTAATCCTATAAACTCTAGCAAAAGGGGAAAATTGGAATGGGAAGAGGTTAAAACCAGATTAACATGAGCTCTGGAGGTTTTCTGTGTACTGACAATTACTCTTGCTCTACCCGTCCTTCATTACAAAAAAGTAATGGCATGTAATGTCTTTTGCAATTACCCAGCATTACCGACCTCAGCCGAGTTCACTTTGAAAGAGTGAAAGAGGTGGATGGCAGTGCTTAAAATCTGGTTTAAAAACAGAGCAAAAGAAAATATGTTATGATCTCTTTGGAAAGATATAGAGATTGGAAGGGCCTCTACTCAAGGATGATGGACATGGCCCCAGATCAAGGATGATGGGCATTGCCCCACGTCAAGGATGACAGACAGATTTATGAAATGCTTTGTATTTTTTTTCTAAAAATGAAGAATTCAGAGGAAAATGGGGATGCTTTGCAGGAAATGGTGCCTGTAGCATAGGAAGAAAGCAGAGCCAAGAGAATAATGCACAGCATGACTACAGTAATGTAAACAGTAACAACACTAAAAATTTTTCTAACTCTGATGAATTCTAATTAACAATACTAGTTCTGGAACACTGGAGAGGAAATACACCATCCTTTTCTCAGGAGAGAGTTAGGCACAGTGATTGTGGAATAAGGTATATGTTGTCAGACATAACTGTTCTATAAAATGACTGCTTTAAAATTATTCTTTGTTATTAGAAAGAATTTCGTGGAGAGATCATATTGGATATGGAGAAATAATTGTGATTTAAATATAGTCAACAGTTAATGAACAAGCACTTAGTATTAAGGACTTACAATGTGCCAAGGATTCTGCTAAGCATAATAGATACAAAGAAAAGTAGAGACATGGGAGCTTCCCTCAAGAAGTTAATATTCAAAATCAAACATCTGCAATAAAACTTCTAAAGAAAAAGATGAATAGAGAGAGGAGAAAAATAGAAAGAAAAAAGGGAGAGGGGGAGAAGAAAAAAAGAAAGAA
>NC_058131.1:664416950-664455273 GCF_016433145.1 Gracilinanus agilis | reverse complement strand
AGCTCAGTGGATTGAGAGCCAGGCCTAGAGATGGGAGGTTCAAATCCAGCCTCAGACACTTCCCAGCTGTGTGGCCCTGGGCAAGTCACTTGACCTCCATCGCCTACCCTTACCACTCTTCTGCCTTGGAGCCAATACGCAGTATTGACTCCAAGATGGAAGGTAAGGGTTATTTAAAAAAAAAAAAAAAAAAAAAAAAAAAGAATGAATTAGGAAGCGGGGAATTTGGTATTTGGAAAAAGCTCACACATTCATTTCTAAGCCCAGAAAACTTCAACAGGAAGGGGCAGCCATGTATGGTTATATACATTGTCTACACATTGAGGAAAGGAACAAGTAAAGGGATTTCTCTCTGGGCATTTCACCTAGCTCCTAAAAAGGATTAGGGGAATGTGTTGCTGAGCATAGCAAAGAAAAAAAAAAAAGGCTTTTGAATTAAAAAGGTCTCACTGCTACTCAAAAGGATGTTTGTGCACCTGGAGACAGAGGCAGTTTAAAAAGAACAAAATGTGTTAACTGGCCCCCAGGCATGTGGTCTGGGTCTTCTTAATCTAAGAGAGCAATAATATCTCTGTAGTCAAGTAGAACTTCAAAAGATAACAACTAAGAAACTGGATAGCAGCAGCATCAAGGATGAGAAATTAAAAAAAGCAGCAATTTCAGAGGCAAAGAGGGAAGAGACAGAGGGTGGAGTCTTTTTACTTTATTTTTTTAACCCTTAGCTTCCATTTTAGAATCAATACTGCGTATTCGTTCTAAGGCAGTAGAGTGGTAAGGGGGAGGCAATGGGGGTTAAGTGACTTTCCCATGTTCATATAGCTAGAAAATGTCTGAGGTCTGATTTGAACCCAGGATTTCCCATCTTCAGACCTGGCTCTCAATCCAATGAGCCACTTAGCTGCACCTAGAGTCTTAATACTTTAATACTGAGAAAGACCGGAAATCCTGAGAATGAGCCAAAATGCTAAGGGAGGTAAAGCCATTAGATAACAGGAAGGCACAAGAGAGGCTTGCTAGGAGATGGAACTAGGAGATGAATTTAGATAGAAGAGGCTTTCTCAGCTCCACCATAAGGCAGACAGTGTGGAAACTGAAACTCAACTCTTCCTCATCTAGGAGTATGAGATTTCTGGGGATTTGCTCCTTTTCCCCTGAGTGTAGGAGAGCACCCTAATATTGTGTTTGGAGAGTTCCTGCTGGGTCATTTATTTCACTCTTCTGTCTCAAGCACATTTCTACTAATTTGTAGTACCAAAGACCTTTCCAAATAGGCATGCAGTTGAAGCCCAACAAGAGCAGAAACTAAGTAGAAAGGTCCCAGAAAAAGTTCTGCCTTAACTATGAACATTTATCAGTAGTAGGGGGGAAAAGTACAGATTTTATGCCCTATTCTATCCTCAGCACAATGTCTCTCCCCCCCCCCCCACGTATGTGCACACAGATGGAAAAGGCTAGAAGATTTCAGAATCTTTATTAGTCAATCGATATTTGTTAAGTCCCTACTATTTGCTAGGCATTGTGCTAAGCCCTAGATACAAAAAGAGGCAAAAGACAATCTTTTCAGCTCTAAATATACAAGTTCTTTTAACTGGTTCTTACATAGTCATCAATTTATCTCACTTTCACTTGTGGGAAAGAATCCTGGCCTATTTCTACCCTACAGAGATGCTGGAGAATAACCCTGTGATCACTCGCTCTTTGCTATACTTGAGAGCTCGTAGAATCGGACTTAGAAGAGGCTTCAGTGACTTCACTGATGAGATTTAGGAGACCTGAACAGAAACTTACTTCAGCCTGAGTGTTCCCAAAAGTCAAAGGATTTTGACCAGTACAAAGGTTTTATTCCACCAAAACTCTTGAGTTCCTCTCAGGGATTGTTTGTTTTATTATTGTTGCTGTGAATAATAATTAAGAAATCAATGAATAGATAATAAAATAAATTAATAAATTCATCAAAAGACCCTCCAAAAGCAATGATTTTATTAATTCAGTCAACAGTATGTCAACAGTCATCAACTAATGCATGTTATGTAGATTTGTTTATAAAAATGAAGGTGTTTATGACATTGCAAGATCAAATTATCATTATCAGACATGAAAGAAAGAATATCCTTAAAGAGCCCAAATTTAGTGATCAATTCATTCAGAGGGAAAAAAAAGAAAATAGAAATTGTAAGACATGTCACTGCAGGCTGCAAAAATGTAATACCAACTGAATGCCTAATAAAACATTACCTAGTAGCTATAATTCTTCATTGGAAGCTCATTTTCTTTAAACTAAAGGATGATAAATTTATGCAGCAAAAATACACACCTCTTCGGGAGTTTGACAAATAAATTCCACTAGAGCTGGACTCTTATCATACATGAAAAACTGTTGCTCTCAAGTAGCCCTGTTATAACATTAATACAAACATTTTGAGAATAATATAAAAAAAAAACTTTACCTTACATGTTAGAATCAATACTATGTATTGGAAGAGTGGTAAGGGCTAGTCAATGGGGGATTAAGTGACTTGCCCAGGAACACACAGCTAGGAAGTGTCTGAGGTCAGATTTGAACTCAAGATCTCCTGTCTCTAGACCTGGTTCTCAATCCACTGAGCTACCCAGCTGCCCCAGAGAATAATATTTTTAAAAGATGACACCATATTGACTGCTCAGAATATCCAAATCACATTACACAAAAAAGCTTTCAAAATACAGAGATTTAAGGGATAGAAATCAAAACCATGTAGGACTAAGATAAATTAAATATCAAACAATCATCCAACACTGATTAAGCTCCTACTGTTTCCAGCACTGCACTGGGTGCTGGGGATACAAAGAAAAAAAATCAATCCTACTCTCAAGGAGTATAAATTCTTTCTACCATCCTGCCTGGTACTGGAGTTTTCCTGGAGACGCTTTCAGAAAGCCCATAAAAGATGCTCTTATATCCGAATACTTCTGCTAAGTTATAAAAATCAGTTATTTTATCTACCTGTGCAACAGCTTACAGAACATTTCTATATGAACATTATATATGTCTTTAAAATAATAGCAACATAGCAACCTTTCCTGGGACCATTTCTATCTGAACTCTATCAAATAAGACAAGAAGGAAATGACAATAATAATCATTATTGATGTTTATACAATGGTTTACAATTTATAAAGAAATGTATACAAATTTTCTCTTTTGCATCTCAAAGCAACCCTATCACGTATTATTTTTATTATCCTAATTTTACATATGAGGAAATTGAGGCTTAGTTAGATTGAGCCACACAGTTAAGTATTACAGATAGAATAGCCTTCTGCCTTTAGAATCAATAACTCCATGCAATGCTCCTGAAAGGCTGAAAGCTCTTCTTTACCAAGTCCCTGACCACCAAATGGATTCTGCCTTTGTTTCCAAATGCCAGTCATATATATGGTGGCAACCCAGCTAGCGGCAGCAGAGTACAAGTTCTGGCCAGTCCTACCAGACCTGGAAGGCTTTGGTAAAAGGTCCATTCTCCAACCTGACTAAATTAAAAGACTTTCATAACCAGAGTGTTAGCCATCAAGTAATAAATTTTTGGCAGAAGCTAATGAAGACTCTCAATGAAGGCATAAAATGGTTGAAATCTGTGTTAGGAGAAAGAACATCTGTACCAGTAAATTAAGGCTTCTTTAAAAAAGAAATATCATAGTTAATTATGTATGTTTTTTATCTCTCACATTAGACAGTAAATTCTTGGAAAGTAGGAGTTAGATCTTGTTTCATCTGTGTCCCCAGAGCCTGAACATACTGGGCACTTAACAAATATTTGTTGAATTGAGCCGAAGGCTTCTTTTCAATTTTACACTTAAGTTTCTTTTCCCCTCACATCCTGAAATTGGTACTTCATGCTGGAGTGCCTCTCCTAGCATGCCCTCCTCCTCCATTCAACTTATCCACAGAATCAAATAATCTTGGAGTAGAAAGAGACCTCAAAGTTCATTGAGGGCAGAGGTGTCAAACTCCTAGTGCATCCTGAATCAGATTAGAAAGTAATTGGGGGGGGGGACCTAGGGGTTCAGTGGATAGAAAATCAGGTCTTGATCCTGGGTAATTCACTTAACCTCAATTGCCTAACCCTTGCCACTCTTCTGCTTTGGAATTGATACTTAGTATGGATTCTAAGATGTGTAATATAACGGGGAAATGTTTAACAAGATAAATAAAAATACAAAATGACATAGATAATATTCATTTGTGGGTTTTTTAAGTCAACGTGCTACTTGGAGGAATCTGTTGCTATTTGAGTTTGACATCATTGATCTAGTCCAGTGATGGCCAAACTTTTTAAAGAGGGGCCAAAGGAAAGGAAATGCTCATCTGTCAGTCTGTTTCTAAGGCAACTCTTTCAAAATTTCATTGTATTGTATCCTACTCGTTGTACTTGTCAGATTAGGAAGAATGTCACGCAGCTGGATAGAACATTTCAGGGGGCTGAATCTGACCCATGGGCCGTAGTTTGCCCATCACTGGGCTAGGTCCATCTGGCCCAGATTCACAATATTCCAGACAAGTAGTTTGGAAGATCCTCCAATAAGAGAGAACTCACTACCTTCAGGGCAGCTTGTTCTTCCTCCAATTGTTAGGAAGCCTTTTTTTCCCCATCACTGAGTGATGATATTAAATATATATAATTTCATGCAGGTGGGTTGAAAATGGTATTTCATAAACCAACTCATATTAAGACCCCTCTAAAATATAGGAGATAGTCTTTGAGAATCGTTCTTGTTCAGTCATTTCAGTTGTGTCTGACTCTTCATGACTCCATTTGGGGTTTTCTTGGCAAAGATATTAAAATGGGCTGTCGTTTCCTTCTCCAGATCATTTATAGATGAGGAAACTGAGGCAAAAAGGGTTAAATGACTTGCCCAAGGTCACATAGAGAGTAAGACTCTGAGAGTGAATTTGAAATCAGGAAGATGAGTCTTCCTTACTCCAGGTCAGGGGCTCTCTCTGCTGTGCCTCCACGTTACTGTGGTTGAAAAACTCCTCACCCAGAAGCCAACTTAAAGAGGAGCTTCTGTGATTTTAGCTAGATCCCTATTTAGGCTATACCTTTTCTGTCCATCACTGTGTCCTTGCTCTAAATTTTCCCTCCTTGATGGAAACTAATAGAATTTTCAATCCTCTGATGTTGCCTTAGGAGTGATTGATAAGCAGACTGTTTTTTTGTTTGTTTGTTTTTTAAACTCTTACCTTCAACTTGGAGTCAATACTGTGTATTGGCTCCAAGGCAGAAGAGTGGTAAGGGCTAGGCAATGGGGATCAAGTGACTTGCCCAGGGTCACACAGCTGGGAAGTGTCAGAGGCCAGATTTGAACCTAGGATCTCCCACTTCTAGGCCTGGCTCTCATCCACTGAGCCACCCAGCTGCCCCCTGTTTTTCTTTTTTAAATCTTTATTTTGAATATTTTCCCATAGTTACATGTTTCATGTTCTTTCCCTCTCCCCCTAACCGCCACCCCCCCCCCATAGCCAATGGACAATTCCACTGGGTTTTACATGCATCATTGATTAAGACCTAATTCCATATTATTCATAGTTGGACTAGAGTTACCATTTAGTGTCTACATCCCCAATAATATCCCCATTGGCCCATGTGTTCAAGCAGTTGTTTTTCTTCTGTGTTTCTCCTCCCACAGTTCTTCCTCTGGATATGGCTAGTTTCCTTTCTCATAAGTCCCTCAGCCTTGCTCTGGATTCTTGCATTGCAAGCAGTTTATTTTCATAATAAAATGGATTCTTTTGGAGGTGCCTCTACAGAGGATCAGAGCTGACTTTTCCTCTAGTTTCAAAAACATTGCATACCCATGCTGGATGAGCTGAGGAGGTTTTCAAGTTGAAGGAATGGGTAGGAGGGGAAGGGCGGAAAAGATGGAGGTAAATTGGAACCTTTTCTTAATTTTTTTGTGGGGAAGGGGAAGAGGAAATTCCATATGCTACCTTATACAGAACAGTCACACCCCTATTTATTTAGTATATGAAGGACAATTAGGCTGGCAGTCTGGATTGAGTAGAAGGGTCTACTTTAGAAGCCTGGTGTCAAACTTAAATAGGAATGGCTCCCAGAGGCATCTGGCTGGCTCTGTGACTTGAGAGTCAGGCTTAGAGAAGGGAGGTCCTAGGTTTGATTTGACCTCAGACACTTCCTAGCTGTGTAACCATGGGCAACTCACTTAAGCTGCATTGCCTAGCCCTTACCACTGCTCTTCTGCCTTGAAACCAATATACAGTTTTGATTCTAAGACAGAAGGGAAGGGTTAAAAAAAGAAAAGAAGAAAAAAAATGGATCCCTGTGGATCTCGAAAGAGAATTGGAGGCAGAGTCAGAAGAGAAATCATTAAAGAAAGAAGAGAAAGGAAAACAAGAATCCATCAACAATTATTTATTAAGCAGTTGCTGAGTTCCAGGAGCTGTTTTAGGTACTGGAGAAAGAAGTACAGAAGAGAGGCAATCCCTGCCCTCACCTGACAGAATGTATATATCCTCTGGGGAAGACAACATGCACATGTGTGGGTGGGTTCAGTGTCCAAAGGTTTACTGCAATTTTAACAGCTTTTGTGAATGTGTATAATCGCTACATAATTAATGCATGTGTATATAACAGATTAGAAAACACAGACTATACATATATAAAATAAATCAGTGTATAGATTCAAAATAATTGGGGAGGGGGAAGCCAGAGCAGCTAGGCAATCAGGAAAGTCTTCATAAAGAAGGTAACATTTACCAAACATGGTGGCCCATATCTGTTATCTCCAGTGCCTGGAAGGCTGAGGTTAATGGATCTCCTGAGCTTAGCATGAATGGACTGCTGTGGGCTAAGTTAGAGAGCATTAATACAGTGGCTACCGAGGTACCTGATGATGGGTGAACTGGGAGAAGAGAGGGGAGAGAGAGGGCAGTTTGGAACTCAAAAAAAAATTTTTTTAAACCCTTACCTTCCATCTTAGAATCAATACTATGTATTGGTTCCAACGCAGAAGAGTAGTGAGGGCTAGGCAATGGGGATCAAGTGACTTGCCCAGGGTCACACAGCTGGGAAGTATCTGAGGCCAGATTTGAACCTAGAACCTCCCGTCTCTAAGCCTGGCTCTCAATCCACTGAGCTACCCAGCCGCCCTGATTGACTCTTGACAATCATTTCCTGCCTTGGAACCAATACACAGTATTGATCCTAATACAGAAGGCAAGGTTTAAAAAAAAGACTCATCTACCTGATTTCAAATCTGACCTCAGACACTTCCTAGCTGGGTGACCCTGGGCAAGTCACTTAACTGTCTAACTCCAGATTGGAAACAGCAATTCAAAGCTCCCATTCAGATTAGTAATACAATCAGCCCATGAGGAGCCCCCTCTATACTTCCAAACTGGGTGAGAAAGGAAGATCCAGTCTTTATTTAAAAAAAAAAAAAAAAAAAAAAAAGGAAGGTGACATTTCAGTCAAGCCTTGAAGGCAATTAGGAATTCCAAGAGACAAAAGTGAATGGAAAATGCTTTTTATTCTAGGAATTGGGAAGAGCCTGGCTAGGCATGGAGAAGGGAAATGGGGCATCCTGCAAAGCACAATGTGCTCTACAGCATCCCTCTGGAGTGGTCATTCAGCCTTTGCTTGAGGTAGGAGAGAAGCCCCATCCTCCCAAGAAGACTCATTACTTTTCCTTAGCTCTAATTGGCAGGATGTTGTTGGGTTTTTTCTCTTCTTACTTCAAGTCAAAACGTGCCTCTTTCCAATCTATCCCCATTGCTGGAGTTCTGGCCTCTGGGGCCATGCAGAACAAATCTAATCTCTCTTCCAGGTAACAGCTCTTCAGATGCTCGAAGGGAGCTATTGAATCCCTCCTCAGACTTCTCTCCTGTCGAGTAAACATTCTTATTTCCTTCACTAACACAAACAGGATAGATCTCCCGGCCCTTCTCCATCCGGGCTGCTCTGCCTCTTATCAGTGCCCTTCCTGAAGTGGGAGAACCCGGGCAGGACACATCAGGACAATGACGGAGGGAGGCCAGAGAGGGGCCTGGCTCTCAGTGGACCGCCCAGCGGTGCTTGAACCCAGGGGGCCATTTCAGGCTGCTAACACATGCTGGGGTCGCAATCCCCTCCCAAACCTCCAGATCTCTTTTTCAGATGAAATGTCCCATGGCTGGGGCATCCTCATATTGCGCTTGTAAAGTTAGTTTTTTTTAACTGGTGTTTTGATTTATTTATTTTATATATTATATCATAATTTAACTAATTTAATGAGTGATTTTAAAATTTCGCAGAATGCTTTTCTTACCACACAGTGTGATATATTCTTTATTCTCGTTTCAGAACAGCCCAGAGTTGCCCGTGTCCACTAGCAGGTAGCTGGGTCTGGAGTCAGACGTTCCCGAGTTCAAATCTTGCCTCGAATGCTTACTGTGTAACCCTGAGTAAGTCACTTAACCTCAGTTTTTTCATCCATAAGATGGAAATAATGATCCCCTCCACTTCCCAGAGTTGTTATAAGGATAAAATAAAATCCTATTTGTAAATTGTTTTGAAAATCTTAAATTTCTATATAATTTCTAACTATGGTCATTATTAACAGCCAGGACTACCTGTGCAACAATAAAAGATGACAATTTAGGTTTATAAAGTGTATCATGAATCTCTTCACTGAGAGAAAATAGACTTAGGTTCGATTCTCAGCTTTTCCATTAACTTGTGTTGTGACTTTAGAAAAGTCATTAGCCTGGTACTAAGTGTCATAGTGGACTCAGGAGGACCTGGATTCAAATCTGGTTTCAGATACTTCTTAGCTATATGACCGTGGACAAGTCACTTAACCCCAGTTTCCTTTTTTGTTTTTGTTTTTTTAAACCCTTACCTTCCATCTTGGAGTCAATACAGTATATTGGCTCCAAGGCAGAAGACTGGTAAGGGTAGGCAATGGGGGTCAAGTGACTTGTCCAGGGTCACACAGCTGGGAAGTATCTGAGGCCAGATTTGAACCTAGGACCTCCCGTCTCTAGGCCTGGCTCTCAATCCACTGAGCTACCCAGCTGCCCCCTAGTTTCCTATTTTTTGAAAAAAAAAAAAAAGTCGCTATCCTCTGTTGTCTCAAATATAAAGTCAGCATTAAAAGTGATCCCCTTTTTATGAGGTAATGTGTTCCAAGAAATCAAGGTGTGGTTTGTTTTGGCCATTTCTTTTCTGGGTTATACACGTATTATCATGCAAATAATTTCCATATAATTCATTTTTGTAAGCAAATAATCTTATAAACATAAACTCAGGTAAACAAGTGAAAAATCCTAGGCTTTCATCTGCATTCTGACTCTCTGGAGGTGGACAGCATTCTGTCATAAATCTTTGGTATTTTTTAAAAAGGTAAACAGTACACCTGTGTCCATCTCTTTTTTAATATGCTTATCAATAGTTTCTGCCATTGGCGATGCGGAGGCTGCCTCCCGAAGAAGGCAAATATAGCTGTTTCTTTGACAGAAATGGAGTCCGTCTTGGAATCCTTGGCATCATTCAAGGGGTAGCACGGGTGCCACCTCTAAGATAAGGTAGTTCATGATGCTCCAGTTGTGTGTGCTCTTCCCTCATGAAACTATTTTGTCTTCCATTGTGGTTCTGTGATTTTGGTGGTATTATTTATAATTTGGTGCATTTATGAGCATTATTCTGAGAGAGGGTTCATGGGCTTTACCAGACAGTTTCAAAGGAGGTCAAGACCCAAAAGAAGTTTAAAAATTCCTGCTCTGGTGGCTACACGAAGGCGTCATTAAAGGTGGTGTGGGATGGTCCAAAGTCTTGATGATCACCTATCTAGAGGGATAGAATCGCAAGTGAATTGCCTAGAACAGCGCTGGCGAAGTACGGGCACTCGTGCTGGCACCAGCACAGGGAGCTGCTCTGTTCCCCTCTTCTCAGCACCCAAGGACATTTTTTGCATGCCCTGCCCAAAACAAGCACTTCCTCCCTCCACATTCTCTCAGGTAATGCGAGGGGCTTGAAGTTGCCCTCTGGGCATGTGAACTTGAAAACATTCGCCAACACTGATCTAGGCGTAGATTGATTTTTAAAAAATTAGAAAGTACATATAAAGTAATTTATAAAGTCTTATGTAAAGTATATTTTTATAAAATAATTTCTAAAGTAATTTGCACCTGAGTTTTAACACATTATGTCATTGGATGCCCCCTTGCAGGAGAACCTGCGTTGTAAACCTCATCTGCACCAGGGGACAAAGACTTTCACTCTGCTAGGGTCTCAATGGACAGGGGCCAGGGCCAGGGAGTTAGGGAGGAAAGTTGGCTAAAAGGAGTCCTCCCGCAGACCTTGGCATCACATTGAGAGGCACCTACCTTGTCCCCTGAGGGATGAGGGCTGTCTGCCTAAAAAGAACCCATTGGTCCTCGGGGCCAAAAGAACACTAACAGTTTTCTACAGGTGAAGGATCTTGGGCTGCATTCAATGTTTGCTTCTGATTGGAAATTTACTTCTCCCTGCTGGAAGGACCTGGGCAGTGGCAGAGAGCCAGTGTTTTAGAGGACCGTTTTCATCCTAGTGGCTTAAAGACAGGGGAAATAAAAGAAAGAAATTGCCGTCAGCTTTTCATTTCCCCCCTTTACCTTCAAAGTAAAGACCAGGGGTGGAGCACTTATTTTGTAAGAGAGTTTTGATTATATGCCTTTGGGGTATATTTTCTCTCATTTCCCAGAAGTCCTTTAGAGTCAGTAATCAGAGGGTCCTCAGGCCTGCCTTTATTTTCCCCTACAGAATATTTCCTCATCCTGTGGTCCTCCAGAGACCTGGTGGCAGTTACTGGAATGTTCTCTCTGAAAAGAAAGTTTTGGGAAGAGGTATATTATAAAACACTGTTGGCAAAGAGAAGAGAGGGTACCAATCTGTGCATAAGGATTCCTGAGAGCTGTATATTGACTCAGAAAACCACATTTTAACATTATCTATATTCTATTGCATTTTTATTTATTTTATTCAATGATTTCCCAATGACGTTTTAATCTGATTCCTCTGAATTGGGGAGTGTTGTGGGTCACACAAGGCCTGTGGACCAAATGCTTAACAACTCAACCTTGTTCTCAGGCAAGAGCATCCCTCGGCAAAATAATCTAGTAGAAGTTGGCCTCTAGAATTTCACACATCCCCTCTTACCCTAATCTTTTCTCTGCCTCAGAGTGTCCTTCTGTCCTCTCCCCTATCTTACCCTTTCCCTCTTCCTTTCTCTGCATTAACCCCAGCTCTAGGCTCACAATCATAATGCCAAGCTTGGGTGAGCCTGTTCAAATTATGGCTTAAAGGTAAATGCATTGCTCTGACCCAGGATAATATCCTTGTAATAAGGGATTATGTTTCAAATGGTAGTGTTAGACAGTATGTCAAGAGAATAGAGATGTGGGGGGGGGGGGAGGGTGCAGCCAGCGGATTGGGAGCCAGACCTAGAGAAGGAAAGTCCTGGGTTCAAATTTGGCCTCAGATACTTCCTAGCTATGTGACCCTGGGGAAATCACTTAACTTTCTTTGTCTAGCCCTTAACATTCTTCTGCCTTGGAACCAAAATACAGTATTGATTCTAAGGTGGAAGATAAGTTTTGTTGTTTTGTTTTGTTTTTAAGAGGAATAAAGATGATATTTTAATATATGGTTGCTTCACAGAGCCCCAGAAACCAAACTGTAGAAGTGGAAACCTTATGTGTACTTGTCTAGGACTGGTCTTTTTCCCAGAGTCCTTCTTGCCCTTAGGACCTAATAATCCAAGAAGGTTGGGTAGAAGCAGGTGACAGTGTCCTCTTGAAGAACTCTATACAGGAGATCTACACGAACTGATGCAGAGCAAAATAAGCAGAACTGGGAGAACATTCTACATAGTAATAGCAATATTATACAGTGATCAACTGTGAAAACTTAGCTATTCTCAGCAATGCAATGATCTGGGACAATTCTGAAGGACTTATGATGGAGAATGCTATCCACCTCCAGAGAAAGAACCACTGGAGTTGATGGATGTGTATCGAAGCAGACTAGCTTTCACATCAGCATATTTATGGTTTTACTTGGGAATTTTGGCTCTGTATGAACGTGTTCTTACAACAATGACCAGTATGGAAGTGTGTTTTGCATAATGATACACGCATGGCCCAAATCAAATTGTTTACCATCTCCAAGTGAGGGGAGGGAAGGGAGAGAGAGGGACATTTTGGATCTTATAATTTTGGAAAATGTACATTTTCTTATCTACTCTCCTGCAGTCAATTTGTTGTCTCAAACTGGACCCGGAGCTTACTATGGCCATCAAAGTAATTTTAAGAGGTGGGGAGGAAATTTTAAACCTATATAGCCAACCTGGGCCTTTCTCTACCTTCCCACATCTTCCTCAGGGAACTTTCAGCCACACACAGAAAAGGAATAAAACCCAAAAAGCAAAGGCCTGAGCTCTGGCCAAAGAGCCCATAGCAAATCACATTATGGACTCCCTTGAAATTGGGCTCATGGGGCTGCACTTTGGCGAGGCAGAGACAGAAATGGAGAGGGTTGTTTTGCTGGAGGCCTCATGAGGATATAGTTTCCTATTTGGGGATTTTTGAGAAATAACAGGAAAGTAAGCTGCCAGAGGTCAAGAGCCATGTTCCCTCCTTCCTCTGCATCCTCCTATATGGTACTTACTTAGAACTATACACCGTGGGTGTTCAGTACATGGTGGTCCTACCCTCCAGGGCCAACTTGAGTTCCTCTTCTACCAGGAAGACATTCTTGACTTAAGCCTATGAAGATCTTTCCTTCTTCACAACTCCTCCAGAATTTCTAACAGTAACCACACCATCCACCATTGTCTGTACACTATCTCAGATTGCTTGCTAGTTTAAAGGATCCTCTGAGGTCAAGGACTACATCTCCATTTCTATCTTCCACTGAACAAAGAATAGGATTTGTTGAATGCCTTCACCAGTAAGTGTGTGTGTGTATGTGTATATATATATATATATATATATGTATATATACATATATACATATATATAATAATGTCCATTTTACAGATAGGGAAACTGAGGTTCAAAGAGGAAAATGATTGACTCAAGGTCATTTGGCCAACTCTTTGTGATTCCATTTGGGGTGTTCTAGATAGATAGTGGAATGGTTTGCCATTTTCTTCTCCAGTTCATTTTATAGATGAGGAAACAAAGACAAATAGAGTGAAGTGACTTGCCCAGGGTCACACAGCTAGGAAGTGTCTGAGGTCAGATTTGAAGTCAGGAAGATGTCTTTCTGACTCCAGACACAATATTTTATCTACTGAACCACCTAGTTGCCTAGTTCTTTGGGTCATACTATGATTATTGGTTTTTTACATGTGAGGAAACTGAAACTCAACAAGTTTTAATGATTTGTCCAGAGTCACACAGCTGATTCATTGGCAGAACCGGGCCTGGAATCCAGTCCTTCTGACTCCTACAATTCTAGTGTTCCTTGGACTTTGCTACTTGGTTGATCATTTCAGTGCAGGGATTCCCTGCCCTGTCAGTGAATCAGAGTGAAAGGAGTCTGGAATTCTCTTAGTCAGGGTGAGAATGTTTCAAATAGAAACACTCCTGGAGAACAGAATCCCAAATGTGTGGCAGGTCTGAGACACTCTCCCCGTCGACTTGTTCCAGAAAGAATAATCAGGAGAGCTATTTTAACCAGGAAGCCAGTCTTCTGGCTCGGAGGGCCAGGGGCTTCCCCTGCTTGGGTAAGCATGGAGGTTGAGATGCAACGTTATTACTTTGCTGATTTAAATATGGTTTAATTATGTCAGGTGTTCACTCCTTAGCAGCCGCCCAGGCTGCTGAGAGCTAATGAAAAGAGCTGGTAATTGTCCTCACTGGACACAGTATTGAAGTGTTTGCACCTGGTGAAAGCCACTGAATCTCTGGGCTCCTAGGAAGAAAGCTAGTACCCTCCTCCTTGCTCACCAGCTCCTGTATTGCCGAATACGGAGGATGAAAGATGGGCTGGGGATTGTAGGCTTACGTGAAGGCCAGGAGGAGTGATTCTTCAGTGTTAATAATCTCCGGGAATTCAATCCATCCACAAAAGAGAAACCATTCCTTCCAAAGCATCCTGGAGAATAAACATCAATGATCACAAAAAAATCTGCTTGAGAGAGTTCTGGGCAGGTAAGGAAATAGAAAAGGAAGTGTGCCATCATCCAGTTAACCCTTCCTTTACTGACTAAAGGTGTAGGGGAAAAGAAGAGGGTCAAGACCCAACAGGCAGGAAACATGGCCATCAGAACTCTGACATAGTCCAGATCTCTCTTTTTTGGAGACAGAATAAACAATCCCAAAGGCACCTTCCAATGGCATCGAGAATAAGGAAGGTGATTGTCTCACCGTGTTCTGTATCAGTCGTTGTATGTTTAAAATGCCGCTCTCAGTTCTGGGCATTTGGCAAACTAGAATGGGTCTAGAGCAAAGATGGAGAATGAAACCCAAGCCGCATGACGAATGCTTAAAGAAACTGAGGATGATAAGCCTGGAGAAGAGATGATGTAGAGGGCGCATGAAGCCTGTCATTGAGTTGTTGAAGGCATATGCACTTACTACCTATCTACATTTGGTTAAGCCGCTGAACCTCTCTGAATCTCAGTTATCTTCTCTATAAAATGAAAAGGGGGTTACATTCTATGACATCTAAGGTTCTTTCTGGGACTAAATCTATGATCCTCTACGAAAGAAGAATAAGATTTGTTCCTCATAGTCTTAGAAGTCAGAGAAAAAAGCAATGGGCAGAAATTATCGGGAGCAGGTTCAGCTTAGAAATTTCCAACAACTAGAGCTGTTCATCAATGGAATGTATTACTCTGGGAAGTAATGAACTAGCTCTCCACTCCTGGAAGTGTTTAAGAAGAGGCTGAGGGATCATTGATTTTGAGTTGGAGGGGTCCTTCGAGATTCCTGGTCAGAAATGTTGCTGAGAGGATTCTCTCACTGGATAAGAGGATAAGTGAACTTCAGTATCCCTTCCCTGGCCAATATTCTCTGGGCATTTAGGTGGCCCAGTGGATAGAGTGTCAGGTCTGACGTCAGAAAGACACATATTACAGAGTTTGAATCTGACCTCAGACACTTCCTAGCTGTGTGACCCTGGGCAAGTCACTCAACCCCATTTGCCTCAGTTTTCTCATTTAAAAAAAAGCTGGAGAAGGAAATAGCAAACCACTCCCATATCTTTGCCAAGAAAATCTCAAATGAAATCAGGAAGAGTCAGAAATGACTAAACAACAACAGAAACAAAAGCTCTCCCGACACCAAGACTTTAAGATCAGGAGATTTCTTTTTACTTTCTTCT
This sequence comes from Gracilinanus agilis, assembly GCF_016433145.1. Lineage (NCBI taxonomy): Eukaryota > Metazoa > Chordata > Mammalia > Didelphimorphia > Didelphidae > Gracilinanus > Gracilinanus agilis. The sequence continues at coordinate 664,439,926 of NC_058131.1, read as the reverse complement.
ACCTGTCCTTGCAATATATAGGGTTTCAGCAATGCGATGATCTGGGACAATTCTGAAGGACTTATGATGAAGAATGCCACCTACCTCCAGAGACCAGAGTTGTTGGAGTCTGATGCAGAATTTACATTAATTCATTTTTTGGGGGGGTTTGGGTCTTACACCAATGACCAATATAGGAGTATATTTTGCATGATAATATATATGTATAACCCAGACCAAACATCTCTGAGAGGGGGGAAGGAAGAGAGGGAAGAAGAAAATTTGATCTTAAATTTTCAGAAAACGTATGGTGAAAATTGTTATTGTATGTAATTAAGAAAATAAAATATCTTTGAATAAAAAAGAAATAAACAGAGCTTAAGCGATAAAAGTGATTAGCATCTTTTAGAGAGTGTAACATGGTAGAATTTTTTTAAATGAATTTCTTTTTTCATCCTCTGCAGAAGCCTAGATTTAGATTCAGATGGTGATGTGCATCCTGGCTCTGCTTACTACCTAAGAGACTTGGAGAAAAATCACTTATCTTTTCTGGCTTCCTTTATTTGGTTGGTCTGGAGATGACCTTAAACACCCCTTTCAAGTTGAAAATGTTATGAGCTAGGGCAGTTAGGTGGCTCAGTGGATTGAGAGTCGGACCTAGAAATGGAGGTCCTGGGTTCAAATCCAAACTCAGACACTTCCTAGCTATGTGACCATAGGCAAGTCACTTAACCCCCATTGCTTAGCCCTTACTGTTCTTCTGCCTTGGAACTGATACTTAATATTGATTCAAAGATGGAAGGTAAGTGTTTAAAAAATATATATTATGAGTCCTCTGTTCTTAGCATAGCCCTTAATTTACTGTGGATATTCAGTTAAACACTGCTTTCTTCATGACACTTCCCTCCTCAGAAATCTTTAGTGGCTCACTATTTCCCACTGCATCCAGTTTAAATTGAGTTATCTTTCCAAGCCCTTCATTATCTGGCCCTGCGCAGTCTTGACAGCTTTCTCTATCATCCTTCCCCTAAACTCCTGCCCATGTCAGGGTGGTTTCTTCAAGTCCTTCCCTTCGTCCCAGTGTTCCTCAAGAAGCCTCCATATTCAGTAGGCTCCTACAGCAGGAAAGGAACTAAAGATTGACCTCAACTGTTGCTCATTGGAGTTTACAAGCAAGACCAGGCCCATGAATGGACATTGGCAGAGACTGTATGCATTGTGTGAGTTTAGATTCGTTACATCACCAAATAGGGATTCAGCCTTAGAGATCATTTAGCCCAATCCCTTTATTATACAGGGGAAGAAACTAAAAGATGTCCCCAAGGTCACCAAGGTGGGAAGCAACAGAAAAAAAACTGGGTCCTTTGACTCCAAATCCAAAATTCTTTCTGCTAAATCATTACTGATTGTTAAATAGATGACAGCAAAGTTCAGTGCTACAAGAGAAAAAAAAAAACCAAAGCTACTTTCTTTTTATTAACCCTTCCATCTTGGAATTTATTTATTAAATAAAAGTATTAAATTTATTATTTATTATATATTATATGTAACATATATATAATATATTATTATAAATTTATTAAACCTTCCATCTTAGAATCAATACCATGCATCAGTTCCAAGGCAGAAGCGTAATAAGGGCTAAGAAATGGGGGTTAAGTGACTTATCCAGGGTTATATAGCTAGGAAGTGTCTAAGGTCAGTTTTGAACCCAGGACCTGATCCACTGAACCCCTAGCTGGCCCTTTCAAAACTACTTTCAAGAAAAAAAAAAAACTACTTTCAAGGGGGCAGCTGGGTAGCTCAGTGGATTGAGAGTCAGGCCTAGAGACAGGAGGTCCTAGGTTCAAATCTGGCCTCAGACACATCCTAGCTGTGTGACCCTGGACAAGTCACTTAACCCCCATTGCCTACCCTTACCACTCTTCTGCCTTGGAGCCAATATACAGTATTGACTCCAAGACGGAAGGTAAGGGTTTAAAAAAAAATTAAAAAAAAAAAAAACTACTTTCAACAAGAGAGAAACTGGTTATTTCAGTTAAAACTTTAATGAGCCACAATACCTCCACTCATCACCTGAAGCACAATGCCTATAGTCCCACCGTCAGAGATGTCTAAGCATCCTCAGTAACTTTTCAATAAGTATATTAAAATATGTAAAAATCCCTCTGAGGGCTTAACACCCCAAGTCTCTTGTGCTAACAATAGCTAGTTCCTTCTCCTTAGAGAAAACTTGGCTTCAACAACTCCACCAACTTCTGATATTTAATACAAATCAGCCCTGGATCTGGTATTCTGGTTTACCTAGAAAGGACTTGGTGTTCAGTGTCAAGACACTTCCCTCAAAGTCAGATTAGGGCAGCCCCAAGAGCTCTACCATTTTCTACTTGCGTGATCTTAGGCAAATTACTCAAACTCTCTGGGCCTCCGTTTCCTCATCTGTAAAATGAGGGGCTTGTGCTGGAAGATCTCTAAGGCTCCTTTTAGCTCTAGCTCCAGCTCCATAACCCTAGGATACAGAAAACATTGGGGTTTAGAACCACAAGGAGCTAGTTCTTCAGCTGATTTCTGAATAAGAACGGGCATGTAATCAGACCATCATTTACTTATTCTGCCCCAACCAGGGCAAAATCTGAATGGGCCCCCCATTCCCCCACCTCCGTACAGCATTTACTCCCCTACCACCCTCTGACCCCAGAACAGTTTGTCCTGTTCACTAAAGCCACATTTTGCCCAGCTATGACATTTAGAGAAAAAAATATCCAGTTTCATTTGGTCCAGTCCACACTGTTCTTTCTCCCTTATAACAAACCCAAGTATGTGAAGACTTTCCCTGGTGGAATAGGTAGATGAGAACAATTTATTCCAATGGCCATGGAGGTGGTTGAAGCAGGTGCTGTGGAGCGTTTAAAGCTTGATTAGACATCAAAGAAGCTAAGTTCACCCACTGCATCCTGGGCCATCAATGATCCACTTGACTTTCATCTTGCCATTTAACTTGGGTGACTCTGGAAGAGAGAGTGAGACAGATGGCTTTATGCAACTCTGCCTCACTTAAAGTCAATTCACATTGAAGTCAAGACATCACCCCAGGGAAGTCATTGGTCCTCTTCAAAAACAAAGGAAAACAAAAACAACAAGCCTAGGGACAGGTCCTGGCCACTTCTCTTGAATCAAGAGAGGCTCATCAAGCACAGTAATTTCCAAAGTGGAGGAGACAATGGCTTGACTCCCAAAAAATGGGTGACCAGAGAGCGAGAAGAAGGCCCACATCTCGCCATCTCCCATAGCCAACCATGGACCTATCTCCAACAGAACCACAGTATCACCTTCATCTATTCCAATACTCCTTGCTATCCCTGGATTCCTACAGTTGGACTCAGTAACGACTCCTTATGGCAGTTATAACTTAACTCCAAAGCAGGCACCCGTAGCTCTAGAGGCAAAATCCATGTCTTCCAAAGTATTCTCATGTTTTGCTCCCCAAATCACTTAGGGTGGCTTCCTAAGGGGAAATTCAAGAAATCTATAAGGGGTGGAGAGTGCAGTGGGAATGGCAGAAAGGATTCCAAAGTCTGCAAAGACTTTGGAGGTACTTACAAATACTAGGAGCAAATAAGTGGTGAGGTGGATGGAGTGCCTGGCCTGAAGTCAAGAAGATTCATCTTCCTGTGTTCAAATCTGACCTCAGACATTGGGTATGTGAACGTGGGCAAGTCATCTCACCTTATATGCCTCAGTTTTCTCATCTTATAAAGTGAACTGGAAAAGGAAATAGCAAACCACTCCAGTATCTTTGCCAAGAAAATCCCAAATTGGATCACAGAGAGTTAGGCACAATTGAAAAATGATTGAACAACAATAGCAGATTTTACTTTATTTCTACTTTAAGTTTGATCTCATATAGACTAGGGACTTTTTTTGTTAAGGAAGTGGAAGGAGGATATAATAATGATGATAGCTTATTATTATAATATTATAATAATAGCAAGTGTGTAGCATTTTATATTCTGTAAAATACCTTATAGTATCATGTTAATTTATCTTCACAGCAACACCAGGAGGTAAGTATTATTATTATCTCCATTTTAGGACACTGAGGCATATAGAGATAAGTCAAGAATCCTAAGGAAGTGTCTAAGGTAGAGTTTGAACTTGGGTCTTCCTGACTCCAGGTCTAGCACTCTATCCATTGCATCACCTCACTGCCAACATATGCCTCCAGATTTAAAGGTAATGTTTTCTGCCACTAATTATTATACCACTTTAGTAAATACCTTTTCTTTTTTTTTTAAACCCTTACCTTCCATCTTTGAATCAATACTGTGTATTGGTAAGGGTAGGCAGGTAGGTTAAGTGACTTGCCCAGGGTCACATAGCTAGGAAGTGTCTGAGGTCAGATTTAAACGTAGGACCTCTCCTCTGGGCCAGGCTCTCAATCCACTGAGCCACCCAGCTGCCCCCAGTAAATACTTTTTCAAAAAGCTAATTGAAACTACTCTCTAATAATCAATGGTAAGTACACTGGTGGGGGCTTGTGAACAACAGGACTAGAAATCCACTCCCTCGGGATTACATCTCAAACTCTGAAATTAACAATATTAGTTGTCCTTTAGTGACCCATTTAACCAATATTGGTGGTGGGAATTGAGGAGTGGATAGGAGAGGGAGCTTTAACCAAGGTGCAGTAAGATCCTCCCAACATTTTTATTCTGTTTTTGATGGGAGTGAAAAGCATAGAATGTGCAGAGATGGACAGGTTTTATGTGCTTTGCAGATTACATTATCTTTCTCCCTTCCCCACTCCCCTATTTCCACTAAGAACGCAACTATCCTTTCATTCTTCCAGCTTCTAAGCCTCCTCCTTATCCTTGACTTCTCACTCAACCAAAATGGTTCCCTTCAAAGTTACCAATGATCCCTTAATTTCCCCTACAATGACCTTCAATGAGTTTGCATACTTTCTGACCAATTTGTAACATTTAACATTCTGGGTCATCCTGTCCTTTTGAATGCTTACTTTCTTCTCTCTTGCTTGCTGAAAACCATTTTTTCATTCAAAGATATTTTATTTTCCCAGTTGCATGTAATAGCAATTTTTAACATATTTTTTCCAAAATTATAATATCTAAATTGTCACTCTCCCTTCCTCCCCTGCCCCTTCTCGGAGATGGGAAGCAATTTGATCTGAGCTATACAGCCTGAAAACCATTTGTGTCACCTATAAAAATTCTCAAATCTCCCCATTAAAAAAAAATCTTAGGGGGTAGCTGGGTAGCTCATTGGATGGAGAACCAAGCCTAGAGATGAGAGGTCCGAGGTTCAAATCTGGCCTCAGACACTTCCCAGCTGTGTGACCCTGGGCAAGTCACTTAACCCCCATTGCCTAGCCCATACCACTCTTCTTCCTTGGAACCAACACATAGTATTGGTTCTAAGACAGAAGGTAAGGTTCCAAAAAAAAAATCTTAGAAACAAAATCTCTAAGCCATTTAAAAGTCTTCCAAAGTAAGAGTTTCCGTGAAATTTTAACATCTGTTAAAAAACATTAAAAGACAACACTTTCTGATTGGTTTATAAGAACAATTGTTGGACATCAGAGATTATCATAATTTCCTGACCCACTTTCAACAAAGTCTTTAGATGGGATTGAAAAAAGAGTGTCAAAATTTAGTAAGTGTTGCCAATAGGGCATTTCTTCCGTTTGATTCTACATATCTTTGTGGAGTATATTCTTTATCCATGACAGCCATTAAAACCAAGTCTTGAAATAAACTGAATCAGAAGCAGATTTTTGAAACACTAAATTACTAAGTGTTTAACCAAGATTTTAAAAAATAATGAAGCCTATTCAATCACATTGATCTCATTAAAGATATTATTACTAATAATATTTTAGTGAGAGCAAAGGATGTTATACTATCAATAAAATAAAATATTTTCAAAATATTATTTTATCTCTTAATTTTCATTTTTTAAAGTTTTATAATGTGCATAATTATTAGTTCAGTAATACCTATATGTGTTATGAGTAAGTAAACATGCAAATATTAAGGTGGGTTATTTTTTAAATTTTATTCCATTAATTGTGAGAAATGTCAGAATTGGAAGGGGCCTTGGAGGTCATTTAGTTCAACTCTTCCATTTTTCAGATGGGGAAACTGAGACTTAGAGAGAAAAAGTAACTTTCCCAAGGTAACCCAGAGAGATAAAGTTAAATCCAGGAATTAAAATCAGGTCTCCCTCACTTCCAGCCCAGCATCATAAAGTCATAAATCATTAGAATTGGAAGAAAACTTAGAAATAATATAATCCAATCCCTTCATTTTACAGAAAAAGAAACATAAATCTAGACTTGCTCAATGGCACATAACTTATAAGTAGATGCAGCCTAAAAACAACAACAATAACAACAAAAAATCATTATCTTCTATCTTAGAATCAATACTATACATTGACTAGGCAATGGGTGTTAACCAGGGTTACACAGCAAGGAAGAGTCTGAGGTCAAATTTGAACTCAAGACCTCTTGTCTCCAGGACTGGCTCTCTATCTACTGAGCCATCTAGATGTCCCTAGTGATCTCTTAATAGCTAAATCTAATGGTTCTTCTCTATTCTGATCTTCTTTCATATTTCTACAATCTTGGGCATTGTTGATCATTTCATGGCTACTCTCTCCTTTCCTAGTTGTTCTTCTCTCTATTTGATATAGTCTCCTTTGTGAATCTTGATCCATTTATGCCCATTGGCCATGACTATTCCTTAAGGCTCTGTCCTGGTGGTTCTCTTTTCATTCTATGCCATCTCAGTGATCTCATTCATTCCGATGGGTTCAGTTATCATCTCCATGTAGCTGATTATAGGTGTATAAATCTACCTAAGATTTACAAATTCATTGGTCATATATACCCAATGCCTAGATGTCCTGCCCTCTCACCTCCATCTAGTGTTTCCCTGACTTCTTTCAATGCCCAGCTCAAATCCAACCTTTCCCAGCATCCCCAACTGCTAATGCCTTTTTCAGGTTACTTTCATCCACCCCAAATCACTTATATGCACCTAATTCTTTACAGATGACCTCATCCATTAGAATACATGCTCCTTGAGAGCAAGGAATCCCCCCCCCTTTCCTTGCATCTCCAATTCTTAGCACCATGACTGACATTCTCCAAAAGGAAAAAAAGACTCCTGAGGATCTGGAGTCCAAAATGCCCCTTCAATTCATGTGGTCCCTATATTTGTGCTTGACTATCTTAGTCATTTAACTTTCAGTCCTCTCTTTCCAGGGCCTTTGTGTGTATACAGTGGGAGAGTGAACCTCCAAAATCTCCTTCTTCCAGGCTTAGGAGGGATTATTTTGTAACTATTGTTCTTGATGCACTTTCTCAGCAAATCCTCTAAAAATTTCATTGATATCAAGTGGTTAAATTTAAATTGTGGAGCATACTGAATGGGGGCTTATAAGTAATTGCAGGAGAAAACTTATCCTCCTTGAGGGCTTCTCAGTGACCAAACTATGAGAAGAGAAATGGTTAGCTATCTTCTGGGGACCCATTCTTCCAATTCAAATAGGAGTCAGGCAAGTAAGCCCAGAGAGGGTGCTACATCTGTCTTTGTAACTAGTCCCAGCAGCTTCCAAAATGCCTAGCACGTGATAGATACTTAATAAATGCAAACTGTAATAATGGATGGGAAAGCACTTTAAAACATTGTGTAAGTGGAAAGGAGTCTTTTGATATAATCTGCTTCAAGGTAGTGTAATGGAAAAAGAATATTGGGTTGGGATTCAAGAGATCAGAGTTCTAGTTGTTCCTTTGTCACTATATTACTAGGTGGCCTTAGGCAAGTCACTTCATTTCTAGACTTCATAAAAATTCAAATTCAGTGCTCCACAAGGAAAATAAGCTCCTTTCCAGTTCTAACACAAATCTTTACAAATATTTTACATACATACCTTTTGGAGGTAGGGAGAAACTTGTCCACATTTGACATGTTAAGTCAATCAAGATCTAGAAAAATATAGTGATTTGCACATGTTAAAGAGACAACATTAATCAATATACAAGTACATGGGGGCAGCTGGGTAGCTCAGTGGAATGAGAGTCAGGCCTAGAGACAGGAGGTCCTAGGTTCAAACCCGGCCTCAGCCACTTCCCAGCTGTGTGACCCTGGGCAAGTCACTTGACCCCCATTGCCCACCCTTACCAATCTTCCACCTATGAGACAATACACCGAAGTACAAGGGTTAAAAAAATATATATATATAAAAATATACAAGTACATCTTGAGTATCTACAGAACTTTGCATTAAGCCTATGAGTGACTGGAAGAGAGAGAGTTTGTTTTTGCTGTCTTATTCCAACACATTTGGAGGTTCAGAAATATATGATAACCCTTGAGCACATGGGCTATTGGGGATATTATTGGGGATGTAGACACTAAACAATAACTCTAGTCCAACTATCAATAATATGGAATTAGGTCTTAGTCAATGACACATGTAAAACCCAGTGGAATTGTGCTTTGGATAAGGGGGGGATGGGGGCTTGGGAGAGAGGGAAAGAACATGAAATATGTAACTAGGAGAAAATATTCAAAATAAAAACTTTAAAAAAAAGAAATATATGATAACAAAGAAGAATCCAAGACACTCTAAAATAAGGCTCTAAGAGGAGATGGCACAATGGGATGGAAAGAGCACTGGACTTGAAATCAGATTTGGGTTGAAACCTCAGTTCTTCCATTTATTAGCTGGCTGAACTTGATCAAGCATCATCTAATCCAAATTTCTTCCTCTGTAAAATGACAGGGTTAGATTAGATAATCTCTAAAGCTCCTTCTGGGGCTAACTTTTTATGGTACTTTGCTGAATAGAGAACTATGTCTTCTGTCAGTAGTGACAGGCCATAAAAACACTAACTACATACACACACATAACCCATCCTCCCGCCCCTCAAAATACATCTGTGCGCATTTGTCCAACAGGACACAATAACTCAATTTCAAAACTAAAAAGGTCATCAAACTGAGAAGGTTTGGGTATTTGATAAGACATTTCCTATTTGGAGTTAGAGGCAGAAAGCAGAGAGAATATTGAGAAGTGACTGAGAATTCTAGCTATGGGTTAGTATCATTAAATGTTAAAAGTAAAGAAACCTTAGGTTCATGTATAAAATAATGGGGTTTGGGGACAATTGGGTGGCTCAGTGGATTGAGAGTCAGGCCCAGATAGGAAGTCCTGGGTTCAAATCTCACCTCAGACACTTCCTAGCCATGTGACCCTGGACAAGTCACTTAACCCCCCCCCCCCCATTACCTAGCCCTTATCACTTTTCTGCCTTGGAACCAATACCCAGTATTGATTCTAAGAGGGAAGGTAGTAAGGCTTTAAAAAATAAAATAAAACAAAATAATGGGATTGGACTACATGATTCCTATGCTCAAGATGTCCCTGTTTTATTGCCTTTAGGAAAAAATATGAATTCATTACTTCCTTCCACATTCTGGCCCTCACAGAGATCTGGCTTGTCCATCTCCAAATCCAACAAATCAGTTGATTGAGGGGAGCCTGGAAAAGAAGTAGAGCTAAGCCTTCAATCCCAAAAACCATCAAGGCTCCAAAGTTCCATTAAAGAGGACTCCCAGGCATCCAACCATGGCATGTATGGTACACTGTCTTAAATAAACCCCCTTGGGTGTTCTTCCTGTGTTTCAAAGTCGGAGTATATGCAGCATCGTGGGTAGGATTATGAGTAGAAAGACTTGGGCTCAATTCTCCCCTGTGTGAACTTGGCCAAGACCTAGGCTTGACCTTCCACATTATCAATGAAGAAGTTAGACTAATTGATCTCAAAGGCCCTTCCTAGTACTCTCTTTATGCTTCTGCCATTTGTAGTGTGCTACTGGTTGTCACTGGCTCTATCGATAAATGGTTATCAACGACAAACATGTCTTGGGCAGTCAAAACAACTTCTGCTTTGACAATAACTGGATGTGAGACCATGGTCAGGTCATTTCACCTCTTTCTTGGCCTCAGTTTCCTTATCTGTCAAATAAGAGAACTGGGACTAGGTGATTTCAACATTTTCTTCCAACCTTGAAAATTTCTGTAATGGGAATAGATCTCTCTATGACAGAAGATGATGTCTCTAAATTATATAGGACTTATCAAATCACAGGGACATCAGGCTTTCCTTGTCTTATTTATCTATTTGACACCTTGACAACAAATCGTAATCAGAACTAGGAATAGGCAAGATAGACCTGAGTTCAAAATCAACCACAGATATTAGCTATGTGACTCTGGGCAAGTCACTTGATCCTGTTGTTTTTAATGAATATATGGAATCACTGTGTGTGTGTGTGTGTGTGTGTGTGTGTGTGTGTGTGTGTGTGTGTGTAAGAGAGAGAGAGAATATACACACCCATATACATGTACATAACAACATATTAATATAGTGATATAGAAACATATAGATATTATATATGGATTGTGTAAATAACAACACAAATGCTGTAAACCTAAAGGGCCAGAAATCATCCTAGCTTTGGTGGTGGGCTTTAGGAATTTCAATCAATGAGAAGGTGGGGGGAGAGAATTTGACAGGAGAAACTGTACAAGCAAAGTTGTAGATGTGGGATAGTGCGTGGTGTGTCCAAGAAACTGGAATCATGTCTACTGTGTGCTTAACCTGGTTTTAAGCTCTTAAATAGACAGCAGAGAACAAGTATGGTCCCTCCCCTCAAGGGACTCACAGCCTATTAGCTTGCTCTCCCACAATGCCCTCACACAAACAATTACATTATTTCTGCCTCCAAATAATTTACATTAAAATAAAACACACACACACACAAATTAAATGAATATTGCCTAAGGCAGTTTTTAATTTTAATCTGGGGGAAAAATTAAAAAGATGTACTTTTCACAGAAATATAAAAGTCATCCCAAGAGAAATTGGAATCAGCAATGGCAAATATTTCTTCCCTTGTTCATACCCCCAGGGACCCCTGTATTCACTCTCCCATCTCCATCCCGCAATGGTCAAAAGTCCCATTTTAGTCTCTAGAAATCATATCCTACTATAAAAGGGCTACATGTTTGCTTACAAAGCAGCCTAGCAAGTATCTACCCCATGGGTTGTTCATCTCATCCCAGAGTTATCGAATGCCAGAGTTGTAAGAGAGTTTAAGCCCTTTATTCAATGCCTTCCTTTTAGGGATGAAGTAACTGGGACCCAGGAAAATGGGGTGGCAGAGCTAGGATACCTAATTTCCACTCAGGTGTTCTCAGCTTTACATTAATGCTTCTTAACAAGATTTCTGGAGACACAAATTCAGGTTACCAAAAAAAAAAAAAATTGTCCCTGCCCTCAAGAAGCTTCCATTCTTATAAGGAAAATAACCCACAAAAGAGAGTTGGAAAGGTAGGGGATAGGTGAGAGATACTCACAAGGTAGTAGAGGAGGAAGTCAGAGTCTAGAAAGTGAGAAGCAGAGAGAAGGGGAATAAAAGTGGTTCAACCTGGGCCCCTCCCCAAAATGGAGATCTCAAGAGAATCTCACCAATGAGAGAAAGGACACAGGGATTTTCCTGGGTGAGAAAACTATAGGAATGAATGGATATTTCAAGATAAAGCATTAGGCACTAAGAGAAGATCCAGGGTGAAATGGCCTCTGGGTTACAGTAGTAACCATTTTGGGGGCCTTATTTGCCTCTCTGTAAAATAAAGAGTGATCTTTAGCAATGGTTCCCTACAATCACATATTGACTTGGAGAACCAACAATTCACATTGTGTTGTAGTCTAGTTTTACTTATTTTGTTAGCCATTTTCCAATGACTCATTAATCTGGTTCCTTTGGCATTTGAGAATTTTGTAGGCCACTTAGGCCTGGAGGGTTTGAGTTTAACTTATGTAATCTAAGTGGTCTCTCAAGTCCCCTCCAGCTCAATTATTCTAAAATGAATTACCACCCTTCCTTCAGAGGATCAGCTCATCAAGTTTCTCCTTCATTGTTGCTTTGCTGCCTTCTATCAGTCAGTTTATATCACCATCTTTAGAAAGCCTTTTCTGATTTTCCTCAGGGTTTGTGCCTCCCCACCCACTTCCATCATTGTGCATTTATTTTGTTGTTGTTCAGCCTTCATTTCAAAGAGGACCCATGATGTCACTGAATGATGTCTTGACTTGCTCTGGAATTGGACTTAAGTGAGGCTGAGTTGCATAAAATTGCCCTCAGCCTCACTCTCTCTTCTAGAGTGATCCAAAACCAGTGGCAAGACAAAAGTCAAGCAGACTGGCAATGGCCTCTTTGACATCTGACAAGAGTCTAAGCACTCCACAGAGCCTGCTAAAGCCACCTTCATGGACCTTGGAACAAACTGATCTCATCATCAAATACATTTCATATGGCATATGGTGTATGCAATGAAGACTAGCAGTACTTCTGGAGTGAGGGCTTATCCAGCTTTGGCTCCTGGATCCAAGCTGCAATGGCCCTAATCCAATGCTTTCACTGAACAGATGAGGTAGAGTGTATAGAGCAGTGACGGTGAACCTTTTAGAGACCATGTGCCTTGCCCTGCCCTGCCCCCAGAGACCTTGTGCCAGCACCCCATCACCACCTTACCCCAGACAGAGGAGGAAGCACTCCCATTGGGCTGCTGGGGTGAGAAAATGTCCTCAGCATGGTGGAGAGAGGGAAGGAAGCTTCCCAAGTCCCTCTACCTTCCTAGTAATGAACTCTGGTGGGTGATAGCTTATGTGCCCACAGAGAGGGCACTGTGTGCCCTTTTTGACATGCATACCATAGGTCTGCCACCACTGGTACAGAGTGTTCCGGGAGGACTAGCACCTCTGGTGTGAGAGCATCTTGAGCCCTTTTCAGAACTGCTCATCCATTGTTGGTATCTACCTTTCACCCAACTCTCACCTGTGGCTCCAAGAAGCTATAGCATGTGCAGTAACCCCACCCTGCTAAAACCATTTTGGCAGACAGGCTAGACCAGGCTGAGGGTAACCCATAGACCCCAAACCTGTCAGTGAGTCAGGGAGATGTCTACCTCAAGCATGTGAAGACTTCCCCCAGTGGAAAGGGCAGATGAGAACAATTTGTTCTATGGGCCACAAAGGTAGCTGAAGCAGGCTCTGTGGAGCACTTAGAGCATGGTCAGACACTGAAGATGCCAAAGTCATCCTCTGCATCCTGAGCCATTGCCAGTCATCCTGGCATTTGTCTTGCCACTGGATTTGGATGACTCTAGAAGAGAGAGTGGAGGCTGATGGTTTTGTGCAACTCTGCCTCACTTAAATCCAATTCATATGCAAGTCAAGACATCACTTCCTTCAAAAATGAAGGAGGAACAAAACCTTTCAAGTATCTTTCTTGCTTCTTTGATCCAATGGCATTGGTTTGCTTACTATTCTTTATAAACATTGCTCAAAGTGTCCCCCAGATCTAGAATAGTCTCCTCATTTCTACCTTTTGGGTTCTCTGGATTCCTTTAAGGAGGCAATCATATTATTCTTGAATGCATTTTAATAAAAATCAAATAAATGAAATTATATGAACTTCTCCTGTTATCCCTGAGGTAGGAAGTAGAACAAATCCAGGAAATCATTAAAATCAGAAAATTGAGCCAGATATAGCAGCAGTAGAGAGGGAGCTCAGCTCAGAGAGCACCAAAACAAACATGGAAACTTCTTCTTGGGTGTGTATTTTCCTGCAAAGCAGAGATTCCTCTAGTATAGTGATGGGCAAACTACGGTCTGTGGGCCAGATGTGGCCCCCTGAAATATTCTACCTGGCTGTGGGACATTATTCCTAATCTGATGAATACAGTGAGTAGGATACAATACAATGAAACTTCGAAAGAGTTGCCTTAGAAACAGACTGACAGATGAGCATTTCCTTTCCTTTGGCCCCCTCTTTAAAAAGTTTGCCCATCACTGCCCTAGTAGGTGAAGGAAAGGAATTAAGGAGGCCTAAGAGTCCATAACCTTTGGAGTGAGGCTTCCAACATCCTAAGACATTCCCTGTATTTAAGGACCTGCTTGCTTGGGGTGAGCAGGAAAAGAACAGAGGGACTCCAGAGGATTCCAAACACCTCCCTGCCTCCTAGAAGGGAAGCATTAGTCTATCAGGGCAAGCCAAGATAACAGCCTGAGTGGAGGTAAGGGCAACCTAGGCCTCCCAGAATCCCCAAGACAGAGCCATGTCCTACTTTGGAATGTCCATCAGGCCACCCCCTTCCTATCCTCAACCCTCCCCCGAATATATCTGAAAGAAAGCCTAGACCTGTAGTGGCAAACCTATGGCACCCATGCCAGAGGGCACACTCAGAACCCTCTCCATAGGCACACATGCCATCACTCTCACCCCAGCACAGAGTTCATTACTAGAAAGCCAATGGGGCTGGGCTGCTCCCCTTCCTCCTCTCCACACATGCCTGAGGATGTTTCTCATATCACTCACCCCTCTGCCCAATAGCCCAATGGGAATGCTTCCTTCCTCCCCTGTCTGGGGTAAAGGGGAGGCTCAGATGCAACCTGAGGGTGCACTCAGTCTCTAAGAGGCTCGCCATCACTGCCCTAGACCCTTTCAAAGATTCTCAAAGGCTGGAAAAGGGAGAGAGTCACTTATGCACTAAAGGGCAGATGATAGCTGGGTTGATAATTCTAGTGTCTTCTCTCTGTTAATTATTTACTATTTATGCTATCTGTGGCTTATTTGTACATATTTACTTGTCCATTGTTTCATCCATTTAACTGGGAACTCCTTGAGCAAAGGAGGCTATATGTAGATATATAGATATATAAACTATAGATCTTAGCACAGTGCCTGGCACATAGTAGGCACTTAATAAATATCTATTGACAGGGCAGCCAGGTGGCTCAGGGGATAGAGCTCCAGGCCCAGAGTAAGAAGGAACTGAATTAAAATCTGACCTCAGATACTTCCTAGCTATATGACTCTAGGCAAGTCATTTAACCTCCCTTGCCTAGTGCTTACCACTCTTCTGTTTTAGGATGTATACTAAAAGAGAAGGTAAGGTTTTTTTTGTTTTTTGTTTTTTGTTTTTTTAATGTCTATTGACTAACTAACTGGCAGCCACTTGCCCCTCAGGAGGAGAAAGAACAAGACAAGCCCTGGGCTCTATCATAAGAACCTGCCTGGTACACACACACACACACACACACACACACACACACACACACACACACACACACAGAAACCGAACAGAGGAAATAATCCAACCCAACCCAATCCGAATCCATTAAGAGCTTACTATGTGCCAGGTGTTATGCTAAGCTCTGGAGATATAATGAATAAAAAGAAAGTCCCTGCTCTCAGGAAGTTTATAATCCAATTAAGGGAGGCAACAGACAAAAGGAAACAGGAAAAGGTGATGGTGTTGGGGCATGGAGGAAGAAGACAACCCAGGATGTCTTAGAGTTGAAACCAGACAGAACAGCACGTGCAAAGTGGAAGGATGAGACATTCTACTTGGGAGGTAGCCATGGCATTGTGAGACATAGCTAGCCTTGGAGGGAGAAAGATCTGTGTTCAAATTCCACCTCTGATACATACTGACTGGTGCCCTCAGAAAGTCCCAATCTCTTAGTTCCTCCAGCTAATTCTCTAGAACTATACAAGTTGCTGAGAAGGAGCTGCTTTACTAGGGTGGAGAGGTTTCCTTGTTGCTGATCCGTGCCTTGTCTGATGGGGGTAAATGGATGAGTCCCTTGATCAGTGGGGCTAGTGGGCAACCTGCACTCAGATTCCTTGCCAAAAGACCGCACTTTGGGATGGTGTAGCAGTCCCTTGGTCTCTATAACCACAGCAGAGGAAGAAAGATCTCTGAATCTTGTGGCACGGAACTCTTGAAAACTTCCCATGATGTAGAGAGAGGGGAACCTCTCTCTCCAGACATCTATAAAAGTTTGATCCTGCATGGCAGCGACGGCATGTTTTCCCCAGGCAAGTCTGGTTGTCTCTATTCCTTTGTGGGTCTTTCCCTGAGTACAAATGACCACACGGTGATTCTTAGAGGACTTCTGGGGGATGCAGGAGTTCCCAATTTCTGCTAGTAACATAGTAGGAAGTATTCCTTGAGGCTTCTCTGAGGACAAGTTGGCCAGAGGATGAGCCCAAGCCCTGGTGTGGCTTGCCAGAAAATTTTGACCTTGAGGGAATTGTTGTTCTGATGATGCAGATCCAAGGTGAAGGTGCGATGCATCTTGATCTGTCCCACTAAGTCTCTCTAAGCATAGGTTTAGCACATTGCCTGGCACTTAGGTACTTAATAAGAATTGATAGATTGAAAAGTTTTAAGTAGCTACCTCCCGGGACAGTATAATAGGAATTCTAGGTTACTATTTCATGGGTTGTCTTTATTAACGCAGGCTTCCCAGTCCTCTGTATCTTAAACATTTCTTTTGAAAGAGGAAAATAAATAGCTGTCCTATACCTGAACTACCTTGTACACGTAGCATCTTTCTACTCCCTTTAGAGTAGCCTTGATGAAGGCCACGCTTGAGCTTTAAATCTTTTTCATCCAGGTATCCTGGGTAGAGAATGTGAGAAAATGGAACTAGCCTCACATTTTTTGTTTTTTTTTTTTAGATCCTTACCTTCCATCTTGGAGTCAATACTGTGTATTGGCTCCAAGGCAGAAGAATGGTAAGGGTAGGAAATGGGGGTGAAGTGACTTGCCCAGGGTCACACAGCTGGGAAGTGTCTGAGGCCAGATTTGAACCTAGAACCTCCCGTCTCTAGACCTGGCTCTCAATCCACTGAGCTACCCAGCTGCCTCATAGCCCCACTTTTAAAGAAGAGGATACTCCAGGACTGAAATCAAACCTCTTACAGTTGTGCCATTTCCCCTGGAAACACTATTTTAAAAGTGCAGGGAGAACAATCATAAGATTAGAGGGCCATAGATTTAGAATCGGGAGGAACCTTAGAAGTAAAGAAGTCCATCCCATATATTTTTCTAACCTACTGAGGCCTAGAAATTAAGGGCCCCACCCAAAGTTAGTAAGTAGCTAGTAAGTGCCAGAGCCAGGGTTCAAATTCAGGGAAGGATCATTAAAAGTCAGAAAGCTAGCAAACAGCCCTCAATACTGTCTGTGGCTCCTGGGAGGTTGGAATCTTGCACAATAACAGGAAGCAGCCCTGAGCTCTCCCTGCCCATGTCTACCCTACCTATTACACACATCCTAGCACACCCACAGGAGAGTGAATGAGGCAGGCATGGAGGCAGGGAAAGATGGGAACTAAGATTAAATCAGTCTGGCAATCTGATTGAAAAAAAAATCACTTCAAGTAGAAATACTCTTTGGGGCCACAAACCGTCCCTCCCAGATCCTGCTACATCTTTCCACCCTGACTCTTTTCTCTCTAGATTCTAAAACACTGTTGTTTCCTGCCAGAAATAGCCCTCCACAGACCCAGCTGTTCACAAAAATCTTATCTGCAGGTGAGAGAGGGAAGTAGGACAGAATATGCAAATTCCCAGGAGGCCACCTCTGGATTTCCTTTAGAGTAGTCCCAGTTTCTTCTAAACTCAAGGCAAATGGACCAGCAGGATTTGTTCATATTTCTGAGGAAATGGAAGGTTTCTGTATAAAAACTCTTCAAGATCAAAGGTATTTATACGCATAACAACAACAATGCAGATGGAAAAAAATAACAACAAACACAAAACAATAAAATGAAATGTAGCAAAATTACAAGGAAATAAGCCTGACCCCAAAGAGATCTGAGAAGACTAATCCCCTTCCCTTTGCTGAAGGGGAGGAGAAGGACCTATGGCATGCTATATTATTATTTGGTTTTGTTCCGGTTTTTTTCTCTTCTTCATTATCTTTAAAAAAAAATCTTGTTATGGGAGATGGCTCTCTGGAAGGTATGCAAGAGAGGTGATTCAAAAACAAAAGATGTCAATACAAATTTATTTTAAAGAATAATGAATGCTCTACATGCATTCCAAACATGATCCAATTAATTAAAGTTCTATAAATAGAAAATGAGAGTATTTGAGTTCTCCTACCTGGGTGGCCTTTGGCAAATCATTTCATGTCCCTATGATTCAGAATTATCATTTGATTGAATTCAGGTAATCTGAAAATTAAGAATTTACAATGTGCCGGGTATCATGTTGGGCCTTGGAGGTACCAAGAAAAAACTAATTGTGACCACTCTCAAAGAGGTTTACATTCATCCCTCAAAGGACAGGGCTGGTCTAAAGAACATTGTAGTTTGAGGACCTTGGCTGCTTACTCTCTATTTGGATGAAGCAGAGATGATATGTTCAGAATTTGGAGATCAAGAGTCAAAGGGTTTGGGTTGGAGCCCAGGGTTGTACCCCTACATTGTCATAAATAGTCATTTCTCTGAATAGATGCTCAGTTTCCTCATCTGAAAAAATGACAAGGGCAGCAAGGTAGAGTGCTAGACTGAGAGTCAAAAGACTTTATTCTAATTCCAGCAAGGTCACTTACTGCCTTTACGCAAGTCATTTCACTTCTATGAGACTCAGTTCCCTCATCTGTAAAATGAAGTGGCTGGAGGACAATAACATACCCTCTAGGATATTCCCTGAATTTGACTCAGACTTGTAGACTGGGTACTCAGAGAGTAGCTATCTCCTCAGGTTTGAAGGGTAAATACATAATAGTCTTAACACTTTTCACAAGCCCCCATCGGTGTACTTCTTTTCAACAATCAACCAGTAAATTCAATGAGCTCTTTGCAAAGACATTTATTAATATGAAATACTCCAAAAGGCAACTACAACTATCTAGTCCCTCTCATAAATCTGGGATGAACTCTTCCACAAATTCAGAGTCAATGGGAAGAACAGACTTAAAGTTACAATACAATTGTAGAGATGGGCATAGAGTATGCATATGTGGCAAAGACAAAGCCTTTTGTCTTTGTATCTTTCTGTATCTTTCTGTAGTATGTAGTATCTTTCTAATACTACAAAGTCTGAAAGTAATTTCTCTCTTTGTAAAATCATCATAACAGATTCCTAGGGTCTGTTCCTCTCTAGAGCCCCATTCTCTTCTCTGCTACTAGGAGTTACTCTCTATGAAGCTACCTTCCTCTTCTCCATATCCAAGTCTAGCTGGAGTAAATTTCTCTGCACTCCAAGGAAATTAGGTGTGTCTATTACTGATCCAGTAGTTCTCCTTCAAAATATCATGGCTGACAAGTGAGAGGAAGGGAGATGGAGAGGTAGAAATGAGAGAGAAATTCTTTATTTTCCTTCTACAGGGATCTCATCCAAAGCCAGCTCCCAACTTGTAAAATCTGAGAACTCTCTAAACTGACTGCCTCATTGCTAAATGTCTTGTTTTTTTGCTTTTTAATATAAACCCAAGGGACATGATTGAGTCCTTCACTCAATCATCAGATGTTTCTTGTGTAATGTCAGTTGCCTTCATGGCTAATAATAATAGCTAGCATATATATATATATATGCGTATATATGCACATATATATTTAGCGCCTATTATGTACAAGATACTTTAAAAATTATTTTCTCTACTGTTCTTCACAATAACATTAAGAAGTAGGTATGGGGCAGCTGGGTAGCTCAGTGGATTGAGAGCCAGGCCTAGAGACGGGAGGTCCTAGGTTCAAATCCGACCTCAGACACTTCCCAGCTGTGTGACCCTGGGCAAGTCACTTGACCCCCATTGCCTACCCTTACCACTCTTCCACCTATAAGTCAATACACAGAAGTTAAGGGTTTAAAAAAAATTAAAAAAAAAAAAAGAAGTAGGTAGTAGGGGGAAGCTAGTTGGTTTAGTAGATTGAAAGCCAAACCCAGAGATGGGAGGTCCCGGGTTCAAATCTGGCCTCAGTCACTTCCTAGCTGTGTGACCCTGGGCAAGTCACTTAGCCCCCATTGTCTTGCCCTTGCCACTTTTCTGCCTTAGAACCAATAACTAGTATTGATTCTAAGGTGGAAGGTAAGGGTTTAAAAAACAAAAGAAGTAGATAGTAGTATTAACCCTAATTTAATGTTGAGGAAGCTATCAAGCAGAGGTTAAGTTATTTGTCCAGATCACATAGCCAATAAGTGTCCAAGCCCTGATTTGCATTCAGGTCTTCTTGACTCCAGGTCCAACTCTATGCCATTCATCTGCCTATATGGGCTATAATTCTCTTAAATCAATTTATCAACTTCATACCATTTTATGAGGTTGCAGGAAAATTCCTTAATATCTCTTCTCCACCCTCTGATTACATTCTGGATTTTCTGTGTGTGTGAATCAACTGAGTTGAGATGGGGGCGGAAATCCTCCCTGGTAATAAGATTATCTCTGAAGTCCTTTCTTGCTGTACATCTCTGATCCTGTGACTACAGGATCCCGAAGGTCCCTGCCAACTCTCATTCTTTGACCCAATGAATCCAGGCAGGTCAATTGAAATGCACTTCTACATCTGAATGTCCAACTATCTCATCTGCTCTCCCAAAGGAACAGAAAAGAAATAACCTCCTGGCTAAACAAAACTCGCCTGAATCCAAGGCACAGACCTAAATGACCAGGCAAGTCCCGGGAAGAGCCAGGAAAGAGAAACTTGAGCCGAGAAGAGGTTGTCAAAGGGAGAAGAGGAATTCTCATCCCAATAGCTTACCAAGAAAAGAGGAGAATCCTAGAAGAACAGGATGGAGATTACTCCTGACTCCAAGTTCCAAGGGTTTTCTTCTAGTAAAACAGCCCAGCAAGTACTGACTCCGAGGTTCATAGTAAGGGGCAAATATTGCAGTTCCCATTGTAATAGCCTATAGTCACAAAAGAATTTAGGGTAAGACCAACCAGCATCATGATTTTTGAGGGACCTATCAAAAAAAATTTTTTTAATAAAAACCCTTACCTTCTGTCCTGGAGTCAATACTGTGTATTGGCTCCAAGGCAGAAGAGTGGTAAGGGCTAGGCAATGGGGGTGAAGTGACTTGCCCAGGGTCACACAGCTAGGAAGTGTCTGAGATCAGATTTGAGCCCAGGACCTCCTGTCTCTAGGCCTGGCTCTCAATCCACTGAGCTACCCAGCTGCCCACCCAAAATAATTTTTTGATACACTCTACACTCAAGTACAGCTCCAGTATGGCAATTAATTACCAGCCCTGGTCCAGGAAGAAATTTCCTGTGTGACTGGTGCAAAAACACAGCACTAATGAGATAAAACTGCAACCCACAGAGGGCTTGATTAGCAGGCATTTAAAACACACATAATAGAGTATGCAGGAGAAGTAAATTTAAATTATGAAGTGGGATTTGTCCAAGTACTTTTAAAAAAGAGACAAGCCCAGAAGGGGATGTGCAAACAGAAAACCTTGTCTTGGGTTTTGATGTTTATACCCTAGAAAGGGATATGGAAGGCGAGTTGTGACTGATTCCATTTGAAAATACTATTTAGAATGTCAGATTCCAACCAGGGTGAATTTGAAGTCAGAAGACTTGGGTTCAAATCCTGACTCTGCTATTTTATGTATGTGTCACTCAACCTCACCATACTTCATTTGTAAGAGAGGAAGAGGGTAGTCAGTCTCTACAGAGGACATGATCTCTATCTAAAACTAAGGTAAAGCACTAAGGTGCAGATCTCTGAAGGCCCTTCTTGACTGTCATGGGTTCTGGACATCTCATTTAGGTTTCATTAAACCTCTCTGGTCCTTCATGTCCTCATATATTGAATGGATGAATGAAAGTGATTGGATGATTAGATGGACAGATAGACGGATAGATACAGAAAGCATCCCTGAAGTACTTAGTATGTGCCAACCACTATGAGCTGGGGAGATGAATAGAAAAAGTAATTGTTTTCAAGGAGTTGTTCTTTTTCATTTATTTTAGTGATGTCTGACTTTGTATGATTCCCTTTGGGCAGTGATGTGTAAACTACGACCCACGGGCCAGACGTGGCCCCCTGAAATGTTCTATCCCACCATGGGGCATTATTCCTAATCTGACAAATACAATGAGTAGGACACAATACAATGAAACTTCAAAAGAGTTGCCTTAGAAACAGACTGACAGATGAGCATTTCCTTTCCTTTGGTCCCCTCTTTAAAAAGTTTGCCCATCACTGTCTTTGGGGTTTTCTTGAGAAATACTAGAGTGGTTTACTATTTCCTTCTCCAGCTCATTTTATAGATGAGAAAACTGAGAAAAACAGGACAAAGTGACTTGTCTAGGATCATATAGCTCTGAGGCATATATTTTCTGAGGCAGGATCTGAACCCAGGTCTTCCTGACTCTATGCCAGGTGCTCTATGTCAGGTGCTCTATCTATTTCAATACCTGACAGTCCTGAGTAGATGATGCTTCAGGGAAAAGGTGAGTGTTCAGTCCCAGGGCTTGGGCCTGGGATTGTAAGATCTAAATTCCTGATGTGGAGGGCAGCTAATCGAGGGTGGGTAGGTAGCATGATTTGGAGATTCCAATACAGAAAACCAAAAGACATGTAAAAATATAAAATAATATATATATAAAAAAGAAAACAAAAAAATACTTATACTCATATCTTGTCCACAGAACACCCACCCTACATCCCACAGGGCTGATACATAAGCTAAATCACCCAGCCCTGAGAAGTTCAAGGAGTGAAATTGTTTTTAAAACAACACATCAGTGGAGCCTTTGGCAGAGAAGGAGAGAATGGAACACTTGGGAAATAACTAGGTACAGATTGAGCAAAAACTTGGCAGGCCAAACCCAGTTAGTCAATCACTTTCCAGCCGCAGCCATACACACCCTGCCACCATCACCACCCCCTCCACCAACTCCCATTCTCTCTCTCTCTCTCTCTCATTCTCTCTCTCTCTCTCTCTCTCTCTCTCTCATTCTCTCTCTCTCTCTCATTCTCTCTCTCTCTCTCTCTCTCTCTTTCTCTTTCTCTTACTCTTTCTCTTCCTCTCTCTCTGTCCCTCTCTCTTCTCTCTCTTTCTTTCTCTTTCTCTCTCTTCCTCTCTCTCTT
>NC_058131.1:664398066-664412095 GCF_016433145.1 Gracilinanus agilis | reverse complement strand
TATTTTAAACCTTACCCTCTGTCTTAGAATTAAGTATTGATTCTAAGGCAGAAGAGCAATATGGGCAAAGCAGTTGGGGTTAGACGACTTGCCCAGAGTCATACAGCTAGGAAGTGTCTAAGGCCATCTTTGAACCCAAGACCTCCCATCTCTACAGCTGGCCCTCTATCCACTGAGCCACCTAACTGCCTCAATATTTATATTTTTGTAAAGGAGGTTCTAGGAATCCAATGGGACAGATGTATAATCTACAGGCCCATGAACCATTTCTCCATGACTGTTCATGGATTCTTGGGATAAAAGATGACCATAAATAAACAAATAATTTTTTAAAAAAGAAATTTTTTAAATAAATAAAATAAAATAAAAAAATAAATCAAATTTGGAGCTGAATGGAATCTCGGATATCACCTTGTACATTCTATAGTTGAGAAAAGTGAGCCAGGGAAAGGAATGGTCAAGATCATACTATTGATTCTAAGATTATGTCAGAATTGGTATCGGAATCCAAGTCTTCTGATTCCAAACCCAATGGCCTTCTCACTTCAGCACACTGAAATTCTCATAGATCAGGGCAATGGGGAGGAGGAATGATGGGAAACATCACAAAATGATTATCTGATTGAAAGACTGATAGTTACTCAACTAGCTTTTAGCTGGTGTCAACTACAAAAATTCCTGATTGCTGTTGTTTTTCTTTTTCTTTCTTTTTTTTTTTTGAGAGAAAGGTGATTGGATATCTATTATGTATTTTAGCATCATCCACTGTAGAATAACTCGAACCTGGTGAATAGATTCATTGGCTAAAGAAAAGAAGGCATTTTGCTCTGTTCCATTCTCTCAAGATGCTTAGACCAATTTGGAATATGGAGTTAGATTCCCCAAACCGCTCGTCATAAACGTTTGATATGGACACCACAATCAGTCTCCCAGAGTTGGAAGGGGGGCCTTGATAGCAAAAGAGTCTAACCCATACCTGAACAAGCCTGTCCTCTTCACCCAGCCTGTGCTTGAGGCAGCTCATTCCAATCGCGGCTCGCTCTAATTGTTGGTTACTTCCCATGCCTCTTTGCTCCGACTTCTACCCTCTGGGGTCAAGTAGAACAAGTCTAATCCCTCTTCTCTATGACAGGTCTTTAAATATTTGAAGGCAGTTATCATGTTCACCTCAAAGTATTTTCTTCTCCAGGCTACACGTCCCTAATTTCTTCAATGGGTCCTCTCATGGTATGCGCTCAAGGCTTTCCATCATTCTGTTTGCCTTCCCCTTGATACTCATTAGCTTATCAGTGGTCTTCCTAAAATATGGCACTCAGAACTGAATAAAATTTGGAGGCAGGGGGTCTGTCTAGACCTGAATGCAGTGGGCCTAATGCCTCTGCATCCCGAGAATCTGTGCTTTTCTCAGGGTACTTATGACTGTGCTCACTTTCTTACTTGTCGTATATATAGCATAGTTGATTCAGTTAGAGCTTGTAGTCTACTAGAAACCCCAGCTCTTTCTCAGATGAACCAGTTTGACTGCCATGACTCCTTCATCTTCTTCTTCCTTAAAAAAAAAAAAAAAGAAAGAAAGAAATCAATCAATACTTAGAAGTGATTCTAAGGCAAAGCAAAACATCAGTACTAAGAATTGATTCTAAGGCAAAAGAGCAGTAAGGGTTAGGCCAGCACCCCTGAAATGTTCTATCCTCCTAATCTGGCGAATACAACGAGTAGGATACAATACAATGAAACTTTGAAAAGAGTTGCCTTAGAAACAAACTGATAGATGAGTATTTCCTTTCCTTTGGCCCCCTCTTTAAAAAGTTTGCCCGTCACTGGGGTAGGTAATTAGGGTTAAGTGACTTGCCCAGTGTCGTGCAACTAGGAAGTGTCTGAGGTCATATCTGAACCCAGGTCTTCCCAACCCTACGCCTGGCTCTTTATCCACTGAGTCACCCAGCTGTCTCCATATTCTTCTTGTGAAATTGATTTTTTTTTAACTCTGTAAAAGACTTTACATATATCCTTATTAAGGGTCATCTTGTTAGATTTAGTCCAATGTTCCCACCTCCCAAGATATTTTTGAATACTGAATGTCCTGTAGTATATCAGCTATCTCCTTCCCCTACCACATTTTTTTTTTAACCCTCACCTTCTGTCCTGGAGTCAATACTGTGTATTGGCTCCAAGGCAGAAGAGTGGTAAAGGTAGGCAATGGGGTCAAGTGACTTGCCCAGGGTCACACAGCTGGGAAGTGTCTGAGGCCAGATTTGAACCTAGGACCTCCCGTGTCTCTATGCCTGGCTCTCCATCCACTGAGCTACCCAGCTGCCCCCACCACCACATTTGAGAAGCATACCATGGGTGCCTTAATCAAAGACATTAGTAAACTAGCATCATCCTGCCCCTCCCCCCCCTTTTGCCATAGTCATCTCTCTTCTTTAATCTTTTCCATGTTCCTAATATAGAATGAAATCTTTTCCTTATAGGGCTTAATTTTATCCTCAATGTTGATGATCGGTCCCTGCTCATTCTGATTCCATGCTTACAGGAGGACCATGGTACTTATCCTTAGTGGCTTTGCTTCCTTCTGTACATGCCTTTGAAAAATCTGATCTGAAACTGTGTAGACCCAGCAATCCCACTCTTCTAAGATCTAATTTCCAAGGCGATCAGGGCAAAAGGAAAAGACTCTATGAGTTCTAAAATATTTATAGTGGCTATCTTTGTGTTGGTCGAGAAGTAGAAACTGAGGGGATATTCATCAGTTGGGGAATGGCAAAGCATGGTGTTATATGATTGTGACAGAATATTACTTTAGAAACGATCACAATAAGTGGCTCTGTGGCTTGAAAGCAAGAATTAGAGATGGGAAGTACTGAGTTCAAATCTAGTCTCAGATACTTCCTAGCTGTGTGACCCTGGACAAGTCACTTAATCCCAATCGCCTAACTCTTACCGCTCTTCTGCATTGATTCCAAGATGAAATGGTAAGGGGTTTTTTGGTTGTTTTATTTTTTTTTAGTGATGAGCAAATTAATTTTAGAAAAAATGGAGGGACTTGCATGAGATTATACAAAGCAAAATGAGCAGAATGAAGAGAATGGTGTATACCAGCAATATTGTTTGAAGAATAACTGTGCATGTCAACTTCCGGAGAAAGAACTGGTAAAAAAAATATGCATTGTACAGTTTTGTATTTGGATGGATAGATGGAGATAGATATTTGTCAAATTGTAGCCTTCTTTAGTGTGGGAAGGGAAGGGAGACAGTAAAGAACTTAAAATGTAACAAAAAATGATGCGAAATAATAAAAATAAATTTAATTCAAAAAAGAAAAATCTGACTTGGTTGATGAGTTTCCTGTGTATCCACATTGGATACTTAGAGAAGAAGATAGAGATAAAGAGAATAGATAGAGGACTAGATGGACACAGATATAAATTATAATATAATAAATTACATACATTTATTATATTATATTTATTAAATTATATAAATAAATTATAATAAAATAAATTACAATATAAATTAATAATTTATATTAATAAATATAGAACATTTATTAAGCACTTGCTATGTGTCAGGTACTGTGAGAAACATTGGAGAGGTGAATACAAACAAATAAGACAACCCCTGTTTCAGGAAGCTTATATTCTAATAGAAAGCAAAACAGAGAGAATTTGGAAGCAGGGTCAAAGGAGCTCTCAGGGAGATGGAGAGTTCTGGGAAATGTGTTGAGCTGGAAACAAAGGAAACATGACTGGAGCATTTCATCCAGAGACTCACCAATCAGAACAGCAGCACCCAAGAAAAAGATGAGAGTTCTAATAGAAATGTAGACTCCTTAAGATTGGAGAAAGATCCTTGGGATTTTTATCTATAGAGACTCTTGGTTGATTCCTCTCTGGTGTTGGCTTTTGACCTGTGCTTCTAAAATTCTAGCATCTTTGAGGATTTCTACCTTTCTTTCTTACCTTAATCTGGTTGCTGTGAGTATCCCTGACCATAGGCTGCAATTTGGGCCTATTTTCCAGTTTGAAATCTTCCTGTCTCCAGTAGATTTTAATTCCTTAAAGACAGAGGTTCTTTTTGTCTTTGTATCTCTAGAGAAGAAGCGTATTGTTTTTATTCATAGACATTAAAATGGACTAACTTTAAGAGTAAACTAACAAACTTTAAAGTTTACAGAGTATATAGTAGATCATTTGATCAACTAAGCTTCATAGGGGCTTAAGCAAAATGGGTTCAAAGAATTGGGAGCTGGGGTCTATCTGTTCTTTTCTGCCTCTGGTCTGGTTCTGGACTGATTCTATCTGACTGGCTCTTTTGATCCATTTAAAAACCTAATGAAATAGTTTTTTGCTCTGCTACACTGCAGTACTCTCCCTTCAATGCCATCTGTCCTCAGGCCCATATCTACCAAAAACCAAATCTCCCCTACTTCCCTGAGATATACTCACCTAATCACCAATGTGCATTTATGAAGTACCTACTATATACCAACCCCTATGCTAGGCACTAGGGATATAAAGAGAAAAAAATTAAACCATCCATGCCCTCAAGAAGAAAATAGATGATTTCCAAAAGATATTGAAACATTTCTATTAACTGATGTAGAATGAAAGGGGCAAATAAATGTTCTTAAAACAAATATGCATAGTCAACAAAACAAATCCTCCAAATGACTGTACATACACAAATAGATATATATGTATATACATATATAAGTGAGAATAAATTTTTGAGTGTGTATATATGTGTCACACACATATTCTTCTCCATCAGCCCAAATGGATTATTTTGTAATGAATCATAGGTGTCATTATAGGTCTTCTGGAATCATAAATGATCATGTCATTCTTCTTTAGTTTATGAAGGTCCTCAGCATTGTTTATTTTTATGCTATTGCTCATTGTAATATTAGTTTGCTCAGGATCATGAAGCTAGTAAATACCTGAGACTAGATTTGATCTCAGGTCTTCCTAACTCCAGGGCTGGTACTCTATTTGCTGCAATTCCTAGCTGAAGTAGGGCTAACTTGGCTGGACTGAAGAGTGTGAGAAAAGAAATCATGTATAATAATGCTGGAAAAATAGCTTAGAGTCAGTCAGTTAGTAAACAAAATTAAGCACTTGGAACAGTGATGGTGAATCTTTTAAAGACTGAGTGCCAAATGGCAACCTTTACACTGAGTGTGAGTCTCCCCCCCCCCTCACCCCCTGCCTTACCTCAAACAGGGAAGGGAAGAAGTCGTCCTCTTGGACTGCTGGGCAGAGAGGTAGGAGATGAGAGAAATGTCCTCAGGCCCACATGGAGAGGGGGAGGGTAGCATTCTCCTCTGACACATTTGCCATAGGTTCTCCAACATGGACTTAGAATATTCCAGGACCTCAGCTAAGCACTGGGACTTCAAGAAACACAAACTACTCAGTATTTGCCCTTAAAGAACTCATATTCTAGTGGAAAGAAACAAGTAAATAAATATAAATATTTAAGAAATATATGCAGTAAAAATGGAAGATAATCTTAGAGGGGCTAGAGGTGGGATTGAGAGGCAAGGGGAATGGAAAGGCCTTTTACTAAGTCTTGAAGGAAGCCAGGGAAGCTAAACAATGGAAGCAAGAAAAGTACATCAGGCATGGGGGATGGCCAGTACCCAAATACATGGAGGCCGAATGTGGAATATCATGTTCAAGGAGAGTTTGTGGACAGGAATAAAGAGTCAGAAGACTAGTAAGAATAAAGATAGGGAGGTAGGTTGTGTTATGAAGGACTTTATTTTATATTTTATTTTACCAATTACATGTAATAACGAATTTCTACTCGTTTACCCAAGTTATATGATCCAAACTGTCTCCCTCCCTCCTTATGAAGGGATTTAAAGTCTAAATAGAAGATTTTATGTTTTATCCTGGTGGTAATATAGAACCACTGGAACTCATTGAATGGTGGGGATGGAGTGTATGCGTGAGATTGGTATGGTAAGGCTTGCACTTAGGGCTGGGGAACCTTGAGGCAAGGTACCAATGAAAAGAAGTAATAAGCATAATAATAAACAAGTAGACTATGTACTTGTGTGGATGGAGAGAAGGGAACATCAGAGACACTGTGAAATTAGAAACAAGGGTATTTGGCAGCAGATTGGATATGGAGGGTGAGGTATGAAAATAGAGTGAGGCAGTGAGGATGGCACCAAGGTTGCAAGCCTACATTCTAGAAGCAAAATTGGGAAATGAAGGGTTATGAAGGGAGAAATAACATGGTAGGCTTTATACATAATGAGTTTGAGATGCTAATGGGACACTCAGTTCAAGATATTCCCTAGATTCATGTTGATGAACCTATGGCATGCATGCCAGAGGGGGCACTGAGAACCCTTTCTTTGGGCATGTGTACCATCTCCCTAGCACAGTTCATCAGAGTTTGTTACCAGAAAGGCAGAGGGCCACAGGCCAGGCTGCTCCCCTCCCCCTCTCCACATATGCCTATTTTGTTCTAAAGGCTAGGAAATGTCTGAGACGAGATTTGAACCCCAGACTTCCCATCTCCAGGCTTGGCTCTCTAACTATTAGCTGCCCCAGTGTTAGATATTTTTAATTCATAGTCAAGTCTGGGTACTTCATTTGCAAGTGGGGTAGCTAGGTGGCAATGTGGAATTGGGTAAAAGACTGAATATTAGAAAGAATGGAAAGTTGTCAAGGAAGGCTTCCTGGAAGAGGTGAGCTACAAACTTCTTGTCTAGCCTACTACTACTACTTATTCCACTAAGTCTAACTTCCCTCCTCCTTGGAACCTGGCCAGACCAAATCTACCCTCCTAACAACAAAAAAAGCCTTGCCCATCTATATACGGAATCAATCAATCAACAAATATTTATTAAGCACCTACTGCATGTCAGATACCATGGGAACTGTGGCCTTTCTTGCTTTCGTTTCTATAGTCTACCTGGAAATGTGTTCACATATCTCTCTCCTCTCTTCTTTTTGACAGGGGTCATGTGGACCCCATGACTTCCTTCCTCCTAAGCAGTTGCTGCCTGGGCTCCCCTGGGAGCCACCCCTTCTGCGCAGCTGCCTCTTTCCCTGAGATGGTAGCTCCTGAGAAAGGAGAAATTAATTGCAAATAAATCTGCTATTAAGGTATGATGCTAATGACACGGAATGCGGGCTCTGGCAATGAAAGGACCGCCCGGACCCGTGTCAGCATCAGTTACTTGAAAGGCTGGGCTTATTCAACCCACGTTTTCATAATGGGCACTGAAGGCAGGCTCTGGAGTGGGGTGATTTATGGTGCTGCATTGACTGAACGGAATCTATCTTCTACCTCTGTGGCTGGGGAAAATGAAAGAAGTTTCCAGAAGCCCATCTCTTGCAGAGCACAGATGCCTCTGAGTATGAACACAACCAATGGCCTTAGGGGTAGGGAGACAGGGTCATCAAAGGGCTATTCCAAAGGTGGGCTGAGGTACAGGTTAGGGCCTGGGCTGGGATCTAGGTGAAGAGGTGTGATTTGACTAGCATCAATGGGAGCCTGGGGTGAATCTGGGGAACAGAGTTGTGTCACAGATTGCCTGCAAGATTGCCTAGACATAGCTCTTGTAGAAGACACAACTAGATGCTTCAAGCAAACTAGCCAAGGATAACAGGGAGGGATAATAACAAAATTTAAAAATTAAAATTAAATTTAAAAATAATAAAGGGATGGCTATCTCAGGCATGCTGAATGCTGGGGTGTGAGTTAGGGTTCCTGTTTATAGTAGGATTCAGTCTTAAGCAAATCACTTGCAAGCGCGGGGTGGCATGCAACACAGGCAGGTCATTAATCTCTTTTGAGACTTAGTTTCCTCAACTGCAAAATAATACCAATTCTTGTACTATTTATAACACCCAGGGGCTTTGTGAAGATCAAATTCAAGATAAGAAAGTATAAGTGAAGCACTCTGTTAACTCTATAGACCCTTAAAGAAATGCTTCTTGTCACACCCCAGATGAGGGGCAATGATAACAGCTAACATTTATGTAGCTCTTACAATGTACCAAACACTGTGTGAAGTGTTTTACAATCTTTATTTGAACTCATTTTTTTTTTATCTCATATTCTTACAACAAATCTGAGAGGTAGGTGTTATTCTATCCCCATTTTACTAGGGGAGGAAACTGAGATAAACAAGTGACTTGCCCAGGGTCACACTGCAAGTAAATGTCTGAGGCTAGATTTAATCTTAGGTCTTTCTAAACTACATCACTCTTCCCACTTTGCTACCTGGAGAGATAATCAACTTAGTTGAAAAACTTCAGAGGTCATTAGTTCCAATTTCCCTATTGTATGGATGAAGAAAGTAATCAAGTGACTTTCCCAGGGTCAGACTGTATAATTGTCAAAGGTAGGATTTGAATCTAGATTCTGTAAGTCCAGAGTCCCTATATTATGGTGTGTCGGGCTGATACAGTCTGGGACATTGGCGAAATCCAGGGCTGGGATTAATTTAGGGCTGAAAAAAAAAGAAAGAATAGCTAGGACCAGATATACTGGATTTGCAATTGCAACCTGTCTTGGAATGTCATAGTGGTAAGATGAGGACAAACTGTTTCTCACTTTTTACAAAAGAGGTCTTCCTAGAAAGATATATGTAAACAATTTCTGAAGGGAGAACTGTTTTTTTTTTAAATAATAGACAATTCCAGAAATATTGTGACTTTATTTCCGATTGATATTCTTTGGGTAATGGCTTGTCTTACTTTCTCCCCTCCATCTGAAGGTAAGGAGGAGCAGGTATGTTCTTAAAAATAAAGTACTTTTAAAAATGGAAAGTGCTATGTTAATGTGAACTATTATTATTATTATTATAGCAGACTTTCTTTCAGAGGAAACCTTCCTATGGACATTCAATAGATATTCAGTAATGTGAGGAAGAACTGAGGCGCCTTAATTAAAGTGACCTTCTGAATAGCAGAGGAACCCCCATCCCCTTCAGGTCCTCAGATGGAGGACTCAACTCCACCTTCGTAAAAACTCCGAGACTGGCAGCTTTCTCTATATGAGATTCCCCAGACTGTGAATGAGGATGTGAATGGAACGACTTGATAACAAGAGGATGGGTGCTTCTTTCTTCCCTTCTCCCTCTTGCCTCAATTTCTCTACCTGAAAAAGACACTCATCTCGTGGTGATGCCAAGCATAGCGATGCCTTATATTTTGCAGATGACGATTTTCGCAATCGTTTCAACCACATTAGCTTCCAACAGTTCCGTTTTGTAGGGAGGGCAGATATTATTTCTATTCGGCAGGTGAAAAAAATAAATAAAAGAAGGTTAAGAGAGTTCAATAGCTCACCCAGGGTCCCATCATGGTTCAATGGCAGAGCTGGGACTGGAACCCAGACCTGGCGCCCGGTCTCACTCTTTTCATTGAACCACACCGCCTCCCGATGTTGGCCAGCCTCAACAGCAGTCGTTGGACAGCGTCCATATGTTCAGGAATTCAGCATTTTAATGGGTCCACGGTAGGTTACGGTTGCGTTAAGGTTTAATTTAGAGATCAGAACACATCTGTTCTTAGTATCATTTTAGTTCCTAAGCCACTAGCTTGGATCATTGTCCAGGTCAACATTGGCCATTTTGACTCGGGCCAGAACAGAGAGAGTTCATCTGGGTGTTCATTTCAGTGTCTCTGTGTACGTGCGCCCACACGTACTTGTCCTTTTCTACAAGTGTACTTGTGCCCCTGCTTTCAATCTGGATTCAGGGTCGTGGAGACCTCACTCAAGTAGGTGCCATCATGCTAGTCACTGGGCAGTGAGTTTTCTGGGGTTTTCACCACCCACCCAAATGTACCCTTCTCCTCGGCCGCCTGCCCTCTGGAGAGATTCAGCACCGGTGTGTGTCCTTTCCCTCCCTGGGCGCATTTCTGGGTTCTGTGGGTCTCTCCACGGTGCCCGTATCTCTGCCCCTGGCAGTGTCATTGTTCCCCAACATCCCTCCGCCCCCTTCTTCTGTTCCTCCTTGGCCCCAGTGCCCCTCCCCGCTCCTGGTGCCCAGGCCAGTGCATCTAGGGTCTCCGCCTCCCTCCTTGACCAGCGCAGGGCTCCGCTGGGCTCCCCAGGGCTGAGCTCCCGCTCGCTCTCTACCCAACTGGTCTTTGTTTTTCTGAGCTCCCCTCCTCTCTTCGCCTTCTGACACAGCGGCGGCGGCGGCCGCCTGCAAAACCCGGAATGAGGATTCGTCCTGTCACACCTGGACCGGACTGTCCCCCTCCCTCGCTCTTAAGAGCCCCCTCTTCGCTGTCCTGCATTCTCCCCTCTCCTCCCCGCTCCCCCCTTTCCCAAAGCTAAGGAGCTCGGGGGACCAGAAAGAGTCAGTTGTGGATGGGGAAGGGTCTTGGCTGTAAATACCTCAGGAAAGGATGATGTTAAGAGAGAAATTGGGGGAAGGTGTGTATGGGGAAGTATGTGGCGTGTACGTGTGTGTACTCCGGGTGGGGACTAGCTGGGGAAAGTTTTGAGGGGGCGGGGGCCCCAGCTGGTGTGAGAAATACAGGTGTGCGTGTATTTGGAATGTGCGTTTAGGGGATTCACTGTTCAGCACCTCTCTGCTTTGGGGCGAGGAGTAAGGAACAAGGAGAGAAGGGGTACGTCGTTCAGACCCCCCACCCCCCAATACTACAGCCAGTGACCTCGGAGTCATGGAATCCGAGATCAGTAGGTTTTGGGGTCCAAGTCACCCGCTATCTGAGACCGCCCCCATCCCAAGAGTCCCCGCCCCACCCCCAAACCTCCCCCCCCCCACACACACACCTCGCCGGCTTTGGGGGAGGGCAATTGCTGTCTCCAGGGCCCTCTTAATTGTCCAATCGCGGGAGCCGAGTTGGAAGCGAAATGAATATATTAGTCTTATTAACCACTCATAAAATAGAGATTATTATCCCTGGGAGGGGCGGAGCCGAACCGAGCGTAGTGGGGTGTCCCTGCCTGGTGGGTGTGTGGGTGTGTTTGGGGCTCAACCTACCCAGTCCTCAGGAGGACAAGTTCTTAATTTAACATCTCTCTCAGGCTCTCCCCTCATTGTACTCCCTGTAAACATGGAGGGGAGAAAGGCCAGAGGAGACCAATTCTGGGGTCACACTTGAACTCTTCTCGGGTCCTCTCCACCCGCCCACTCGATTTTAAACCTTTTCCAATTTTAAGGACCGATCCACTACCCTGCGGTCGCATTTCTTGCTGCCCCCCTTTTCTGCGTCTCCGGTTCAAGTCAAAGGGAATGGGGTAGGAAGAAATAACCGAAGGGTAGTAAATGGGGAGAGGGGAGAATTCCCCCAAACAGTTCTCTGAAAAAAGCCGCACCATCTCGGTGCCTAGTTCCATGGTAAAGAAGACACCCATCTAGCCTCCCCTAACCACCACCCCACCCCCGCCCCATTTCATCCCCATGTTCCACGCTCAGGCTCTCGGATCCTGCCCTCTTTGTCCACTCGGAGCCTGGGGACCAGAGAGGGGGCAAAGGGGGGCAAGTGTAAAAGATGGGACAGCTAGGAGAAGCAAGCTTTTGACACTCCTTTCATTCCCTTGCAATAACAATTCAAAAGGTCGGAAATTCTCATTCTCAGTTTTCATCCTAGAGGATTTTGGTTATGTATACAGTAATCTATATGGATATGTATACACACAGAG
The DNA here is from genome assembly GCF_016433145.1 of Gracilinanus agilis. Taxonomy (NCBI): domain Eukaryota; kingdom Metazoa; phylum Chordata; class Mammalia; order Didelphimorphia; family Didelphidae; genus Gracilinanus; species Gracilinanus agilis. The sequence goes on along the minus strand of NC_058131.1, from coordinate 664,400,443 downwards.
CCCCCAAAGGGGCGGGGAACCGCTAGTACTCCGGGTGCTGCGTATTTGTATGAGGCGGGGGGAAGGTGGAATGGAGAGAGGAGGGTGTTGTGTGTGTGTCTTCCTTTTTTTTTTTTTTTTAAAGTATTTCTCTATTTATCTCCCACTCCAATTTGCACGATTTTTCTCTTCCTCTCCCTCTAAACTTGCGAGAAAAAGGAAAGCAGGTCCGGATGATTGTGGGGGGAAGAGAGGTTGTGTGTTTGTGCGCGCGCTCGCGTGTGTGTGTGTGTGTGTGTGTGTGTGTGTGTGTGTGTGTGTGTTTTCCGGGGGGGGGGTGGTTAGAAAAAGAAAAAGAGGGAGGGAAGAGGAAAAGTGGCATCCCTGGCTGAGAGGAGGAGGAGGAGGAAGAGGAGGAGGATACGCGCTCCCTTTCAGATAGAAATCTAGGACAGCTTTTGCCGGCAGCCGGCAGTGAGCGGGGCCCTTTGGAAATAGAATAGCCAATGTAATTTGACACTTCAACTTGCTCTGCTTCAGGCTAGTTGATTCACTTACTCACCCACTAACGCCGAGTTCCTTTTCACTGTCTGTGGACATTAAAAAAAAAAGGGGGGGGGGGAGCGAGAGCGAGAGAGCAAAGGAGAGCGAGCGAGCGAGCAGAGAAATAAAGCTCGGATCCAGTCGTAATTCTGATTTCTCTCCCCCCCCTTTTTTTTTTCTCCCGCTCTCCCTCCCCCTCTCCACCACCAACCGCCCTCCCCCTCCCCAAAATCCATTGGGGGAGAAAAGGAAAGGAGAAAAAGAGAGCGAGCGAGAGAAAGAGCGAAAAGGATTCTGCCCGTGTGTCCTTCCTCCTTTCCTGATTTCTCTTGCTGCTGCCGCTGCCACCGCTGCTGGTGCTGCCACTGCCGCCGCCGCCGCCGCCGCCGCCGCCGCTGCTGCTGCCGCTGCCCGCCGCTGCTGCTGTTGCGTGCGGCCCCGGCTCCTCGCTAAGCGGTGGGTAAGTTTGTCGTCCTTCTCCTGGGGCTGGGGCTGGGGCTGGGGCTGGGGCTGGGGCTGGGGCTGGAGCCGGAGTCCGAGACGGAGGGAGGGGAGCCGGGGGCGGACACAATGGATTGGGGCCCCCCACTCCTGGAGCCCGGCCCGGGCTCCCCCACTAGAAGCAGCGCGGAATCGTGGATTAGGTTGACTCGTGCTATAGTCCCCGTAATTGTGATTGTTTTCGTGGGATCGTACGTTTGTTTTTTCTTCTCTCTTGCAAAGACTTACGGCTGGAAACGTGTGGAGGTTGAGGGTTTGATTTGTGTGTGTTGTTTTTTCTCCCTGGCTTAAAGGGCTGGGGATAGAGGTGGGTAGGAGGGTCAGTTAGTGCTGGAGGCTAAAAAGAGCCAGCCTTCGCAATCAGGCTCCCGAGAGCGGGGAACTGAAGGGCTCTGGGGTTCCTGGTTACGATGTGTGTGTGTGTATGTATGTAAAGAAACCATGCCTTTCTCTCAGCATGGCTATCCGCGCTCCCTATTTGTGGTGTGGAGGGGCCAAGGGGAACGCAGGCATTACTCTGAGGGTGGAGAATGTGAGGGATATCGCCTTAAGCCTTCTTTCCGGTGGGCGTTAAGTTTGTGTGTGTGTGTGTGTGTGTGTGTGTGTGTGTGTGTGTGTGTGTGTGTTTGTGAGGGTGTTAATTGTTGTTACTTAGTGTGTTTGTGGTTTGTGGAAGGGTCAGGCAGGAAGACACAATGTTGCAATGCTGAAGGTGTGTGTGTGTGTGTGTGTGTGTGCGTGTGTGTGTGTGTGCGCGCGCCGTGGCCGGTAGCCGGGAACTCCTTAAAAACAAAAGGAGGTTTAAACCTCGACCGGGGGACGCCGCCGTCTGCCTCCCGGGCTGCCCCAGCCGGGAGAGAAGCCTTGCCGCCTCGGAAGGAGCATTTTCTATGTGTATATATGTCCAGAAGCTAAAGTGATTTGTCGCCCCCAGTTCCTTTCTCTGTCTTTCGCTATCCCTGGGGGAGTGGAGGGTGGGTGGCAGAGATTGGAGGGGCTGGGCACCCGGTGGGGGGACTCTGAGGCAGGGTTGGGATGGGGGGGCGGTCTTTGGGAAGGTTGTTTTCTCGTTCCTTGTGTTTGGTGCTGGAGGGAGAACACTTGAAAGTGGGGTTTCTCTTTCTCCTTCGCCTCCGCCCCCCCCTTCCCAGCTGGAGAAAGAAGCAGGCTAAGCCAGCGTGCTCTCCCCCTCTCCGGTGTACATCTGTCCAGGAAGCCAGGGGAGGAGTAAAAGGGGGGGAGGCTATGATGGAGGGAAAATAAAACCACTTAGAAGCAGCGACTGAAGCGGGATCAAGGAGTGTGTATGTGTAGGGAAGGGGTGTGCTGTGGTGTTGGTGGTGGCGGGGGCGGG
>NC_058131.1:664378974-664393106 GCF_016433145.1 Gracilinanus agilis | reverse complement strand
CCCCCAGTTCCCTGGAGACAGACACCGAGAGCTAGTGAGCTCGGGGGCCTGGCAAGTTAGAGTTGTGCACCGCGCGCTGGGAGCTGCAAACTTTCCCCTTGCGCCCCGCACCTCACCTTCCCCCCAAACCGAGCGCTCCCCAAGTGGCTGGCGAAAACCCCTCAGGGAGGGCGCGCCTTGGAGGCAGAGGGTGTCCCTAAGATCAAGCGGCCGTAGCCCGAGGGGTGGCCGCAGACTTCAGTCCAGCTGAGCCCTGAGAAGGAATTGAGGGCGGGGAGTTGGAGGGGAGAGTTTGGGCAGGGCTGGAGACTCCCTCCTCTGGGTCCAGCACTAACTACTGATAGTGTCCCATTGGGTACGGGAGTGCCCCCCAAGCAATGATCAACCAGCGTTTGGATGGTTTGGAGGGACCAGAGTGTGGGTTTTGCTGAAACAGGTCTGGGTGTAGGCTGTCCCTTCCCTCCTTCTCTCCCTCTTTCCTTCACTCTCTCCTCCTTCTCTTCCTCCTCCTCCTCCTCCTCTCCCGTTTCCCCTCCTTTTCTCCTCCTCTTCCCCCCCCCTTCTCTCCTTTCCTCTGACTGCTTTCTCAATGCACTGACGAGAGGGAGGAAGATTTAAGTTGGCAACCTAAACAAATGTTGTCTCAAAGGTTCCTTAAGAGAGACTTGGGGGGGGGGGGCAAGGGGGAAGACACTGGGCTGGAATGAATGACTGGGAGGAGTTTGAGGGGTGCTTCTTTCTTTTTCAGATAAGAAAGCCATTTTAGAGACCACCAATACCCCCCCCCCCCACTCAACTGTGTGCATCAGAAGGACTGGTGCCTTATAAAATTTAAAAGGGCAGCAGCCCATTAAGGCGATGGCCTGGCGCCTGGCTCCAGGAGCCTCGTTGGAGCTGCCTGCCTTTCAGTGCCAAGGGCTTTTTAAGGGATTTTCTTGAGCAACAGTTTCTTTCCTGGCTGCAATATGGGAATCTGGCCTTGTAAAGTGCAGGGTTAAATGATACTGAAGTCTCTTCCTCCTTCTCCTCTATGGGTGTGGGGAGTCTTGGAGCAGGAAGGGAGTTCAGGGGCTGCTCTCAGAGTTTATTTAAATTAAAAAAAAAAAGGTGTGTGTATATGTGTGTTTTAAGGAATAGATGAAATGTGGCTGGAGCAGGGAGGAGTAATTGATTTGTTTTCCTGGTTGTGAATTGTAACTTTTACTCTTTGGCATTTGCTCAGACCTTGGAAAGTTCAAAACTTGCCCTAACATACTAATAAGTGGGGAAAGTTGGGAGGAAGGATCAAACCCTGGAGCCTTTGCCTTTTCTGGATTCTTGGCTGCATTTTGCTGGGCAGGAGACAAGCATTTATTTAACTGATACAGAGAGTAGGATTCACAGTGGCTCCCCCTACCCCACCCCACCCTACTCCTGGGGCTTTTGATTGAGAGAAATTTACTGTGCCATCAATCTCCCCATAGTGAGGCCTGATTCAGGTTTATGAATGCCAGAAGACTTGCGCTGACCTTTTTCTCTTTAAGTTGAGGATGTTGAAACACCAGCATCAAACAAAAGACACATTGAAAGCACGGTCTGCAACGGAGCACGTGTGACTTTGAGGCTGGTGGAAGGCATTTGGAGATAGGGTTTGCCTGAGTATTTTTTTTTCCTCCGAGTATTTTTGCTCCCCCCTCTCCAACCCCAAAGAAGGAGTAAGCATTTAGCTCTAAGAGTCACAAGGCTGTAGAAAGTTGTTTCAAGAGCAAATTTCAAAGTTAAGATCTTTGCAATTTAGTTGGTGTCAGAGTCTTGGGAGAATTACTTCCTTTCTTTTCTTTCCTTTTCTTTCCTTTTTTTTTTTTTTTTTTTTTTGCCTAAACATTTTAAGATGGATGGGGTTTTGAAGCTGTTGGTACACAGCTCATCTGGTGAACCGAATAACTCAGCATAACAATTTCACTCAGATTTAGGGGGACCCCCCCCCAAAATCCAGAAGAGGTAATTTGTAAGACTTTAAAAAAAAAGATTGGAGCTTATGGGTTTTATTTGTTGTGTCAGTATAACCCAAAGGGTTCTTCTGCAGGGCTACAAAGCCTGAATTCATTGGACTTTTTAAACCAAATGTAGCCGTGATCCACAGTAGCATCTCCTTCCACTGCCTGGCCCAGGAAAGAAACATCAGGGTGGAGAGATTGTGCACTGTTGACATTGCTGATGACCCGTGGATCCTTGACTCATTTAAGATAATAACAGGGGGAAGAAAACCAACACAATTCACAGTTGAGAAGAGCTGAAAACTTCCATTTTTTCCCCCTCCAGATTGGCAGAAAAGGAATGGAAATTTGAGGCACATTGTTCTCTCCTCCTATCTTGCATCAGATTAATAGACATTATAAATCCTAAAGCCTTAAGCCTCGATGGATGGCCCGGACTCACTGACACTGGACATGGCCCCATCTAGCAGCTTTGTAAGATGTCGGGGCCTGAAGCAACTAAGGGAGGCCAGCTGATAAGTTTATCACAGGAAACTCCTTCAAATAAATAAATAAATAATTCTTTTTTTCAGAATGACAAAGATGGGCCTCCCAGAGGGAGTATGTCATCTATGTTTCCATTCATAACTTTTTTTTTTTTTGGTAAAGGCCCTCCCCCTTCCTTTTCTCTTCCCTCCCCCTCATCCTCATCGTTATGAGGTTCTCAAGGTTGCAAAGCCACAGCAGAACCCGTGTGTGCTAATTACCACCATGATGCTGTGACCATGCCTATTAGGTTTGACCTCATGGCAAGATGGGCTTGCTTCCCTGCACACACTGTTCCTCACTACCCTTTGTCTCCCAGGGAAGCCATTGGGAATCTTCTGCCCTTCTCGGGCTTAGGGGGAAGGGGAAAGGCTTACCAATGGAAGGATCCTTAATTAGCATCACTGGCCTTCCTCCGGTACTGGATCCTGTGCAGTTAACTGTAGGGGACATCAGAAGACCTAGGCTCTGCCCTCAGGGAGTTTACAGTTGAATTGGAAGAAAGAAAACTTTCCTAAAGGCTTTTAAGAAGCAAGCAAACAAAAATGATCACTTAAGAGAGTTAAGAGTTGGGATTTTAGAGCTGACACAGATCTTGGAGGTGGTGCCTTGCTTAGCCTCCTCATTTTACATGTGAGAAAGCTGAGATAGCCAGACTTGTCCAAGGTCAAGGCAGTAAATGCAGGAACTAGCATTTGAACCCAGATTCCAAAACCATTGCTTTCCCCACTATTGTCAACTGCTTTTTTGGGTGTCATAAGATGATCATAGGTGCCACAGGCTATAGGAAGACAGGATAAACTTGAAGGACATCCAGGCAGGAACCTTGGACTAGGTATCAGGAGACTTGGGTCTTACTCTGGGGTGGGCCAGCTGCTTTGTCATAATGAGCCTTACTTTTCTCATCAGTTAAATGGGACTAATATCACACAGATTTTGTGAGAATCAAATGAACCAATGTTTGCTAATGTTTTAGTGATATGAGATGTTATCTTTTTGGAGTACAGGAGTAAGACTTTGGGGTGGGATTCATTGGCAGCCCAGATCAGCAGCACAAGAGGCTTTTCCAGCCAGCTGCTGTGATAAACATGTCCAGGGAGTGTCCCCACTGGTTCGAAGGACGTATTTGTGATCTGGAAGACCCTCCTCCCACCCCACCCCCATCACACAACAGGATACCAGAGGGTCTGCCACTCACTTCATCCAGCATTTTTTAGTCTGCTTCTGGCAGGAAAGACTGGAGTTTAAAGGTTGCCCCTTTCCCGTCGAGGCTCAGAGGAAACATGATGATGAGATGCCACTGATCTGTTGTGGAAACTCCCCTGATGCCATTTAGGAGGAATTAGACACATTTCTTACTGCATGGAGAAACTGTCCCCTGTCTTTACACTTCGGATATTACTTTGGGAATGGGCTCCACTGACTTTCCATGGATCATCGTGATTTCATCTGTAATTTTTGAAGAGGGAGGGAATGCTTTCTTTTTAAAATCCCTTCCTTTTGTCTTAGAATCCATACTAAATATTGGTCCCAACACAGAAGAAGGATTAGATTTGGGTAATTGGGGTTAAGTGACTTGCCCAGGGTCATATAGCAAGAAAGTGTCTGAGGTCAAATTTGAACCCATGACCTCCCATCTCCGGGTCTGGCCCACTTAGCTGTCCTGAGGGGGAACACTTTCTCATCCAGAGTATATAGTATCATTGGGAACATCAGAAGTTATGATAGGATCCCTGTCCTCAGGGAGTTTAAAAGGAATACATATGTGTGTGTATATACACAGACATGCAGATGTATGTTATATACGTGTCTATATGCATAAGAAATTGATAATATGGAACAACATGAGATATGATAGTGAAGCAATATGATATAATTGAAATAAGGTGATATTTGATGTTAAAGGACATAGATTTCAATCCCAGCTCTGTAATTTACTAGCTGTGTGGATAGGGGCAGAAGCCATGATTTTATTAAAATAATAACTATGTAAATAAATGAATAAAAATAATAAAGCTCCCAGGTGAGGGAACCCTCTCCACTACTCCACTACTCTAGGCCACCACTTTCTCTGCAACTTGGTCTTCCCTAGAGAACTGAATAGTTAAATCATTTTGTTCAGGGGCAAACACCCAGGAGATGTCACAGGGAAGACTTCCCCCCAGGTCATCCTGGCTTGGAGGCTGGCTCTCCCTCACTGTGTGATTATGGTCAGATCACTGAATGTCACTCACTAGGACTTGGACTAAAAGGTCTCTGAGGACCTGCTAGCTCAAAATCTGACAATGCTGTACGAGTGGCCATTGAAGGGTACAGTCTGTGGTTGATGATATTAATGAATTTGAGATGAGGGAGAATCCCTGGAAGTTGGTGTGATCAAAGGAGGATGATGGGTTCATGACACAGACTTCCAAGAGTTGGTAGAATTTGAGTTAGACATCCTGTAGAATGAGGAAGGTCTGGAGAGGAGGGAGGAAGGAGAGCATCTCAGTCAGGCTAAGCACCTCTCTTGGGTCTCTGGGGGAGTCCTTCTGTGTTACTCAGCTATGGTCCCCACCTTCTTGGTTTAATAGTCTGTTGAGTGGTAGGCCCTCTACAACTCCCATCTGTGGTTTTTGATCCTTGGGAGCATGAATCTGTGGCAAAGGAGTTCTCAAAGTGGTGGGCAAAGAAGATGTGCTTGTCAGCCTGCCTCTGGTCCCCTCAGAGAAGAGAAGAAATTCCATGGAGTGAAGCTGGTTGCCACAGCTCAGATAGTTTTTACAGCTACAAAAGTGACTCAGGTCTTTAACTTCTCCCGGTCTCTACCAGCAGGCAAGATGCTGGCCTTGGAAGGTACCTTCACCCACACTCCAAAGGGTGTGCCCACAGGTTTGCTGACATATCATGTGACAAATGTCCATAGGGAAAAAACAGGCAGCCTATGGGGCTTGGGTTTTGTGTAAGAATATGAGGAATACCCTATAGCTGGTTCCATGGTAGTGAATCTGTCAGCACTTAAAGAACCCAAGCAGAAGGAGCCTCCCATTGTACCTGATCTTGACCCTCATCCACCTATTAGGCATGAAAGCAAATACCCCAATGCTGTTGGGTATAGGCTCACAGCTTTAGAACCAAGAGGCTTCCCCCACCCCCAGAGGTTACCTATTCCAACTCTTTTCATTTTACAGATGAGAAAACTGAGGCCCAGAGTCACAGGGGCAATAAGAATCTGTAAGCATGTGATGGAATTGGGCCGGGGAGGGGACAACTGTCAACAGCACTTGGTTTTTGTTTCCCAGAGGGCCACGTAACTAGTGAGTGGCAATCTTATTGGTCCTGAGGGAAGGTCAAGGTGTCTGGGATAATTAGATTTCTTAGATTTCACTTCTCTTGAGCTAGTCTGGTGGCCTAATCTTTTATACTAATGGGGAAAGAGGTAGGTAGGTTTCCCCGGGCTTCCACCCCTTCGGCATCAGATGGAGGATTCAGTGGCAGGGGGAATTCAGCTCTTGAAGGTGTGGGGTGAGGCGGGGTGGGGGAGAGGATGGAATTCAGCCAGAATGGAGACCTTTTATACAGGTCCAGAGGAATCCAAGGGATCGGGGGTGCTATAACAACACATCTGCATTGTTTGGCCATTTTCCAGAGAGCTTGCTGGTTGACTTTCTGGATGTTCTGCCTGTATTACGAGGTACTGTATAGAGACCGGTTAAAGGGTTGACTTATGTTGTTACAGGAGTGGGCATATTGAGCTGAGAAGTTGGAGGGACACTGGGCCACCTGTGTGAGTGAGTGAGTGAGTGAAGGCGTGAGTGAGAGTTGGGGGTGGCTGTCTGCAGAGGGAATGGGAAGAGCTGCCAAATTTGATCTTTATTAAAAAGTTCTTTTACCATCTCCTTGCCCAGTTGGCTGCATTTCCGTGGCTTGGTACTCGATTGCAAGACTGGGATAGTTTTGCCCTCAGTCTCTCCCCTAAGGAAAGCTGGTTTGGGGATGCCACAGCGGGAGGGGAGGAAAAAGAGACTCCCTTAGCTCTAGGTGGTAATCTTCCCTAGACGTCCTCTGGTACCCCCATCTTGAACTCTTTTCTCTCTTAAGCGCCAATAGCCTTCCTGGGAAAGCCCAGAGCCTGGTGTGGGCAGAGCTGGGAAGTGAAGAGATCTAGATTCCTGAAAATTAGCATGAGAATAGAGGCCCAGACAAGAAGCCTCTTGTGTGTAACTCTGGGTCCTTGGGGTAATGATGTGCTGATCTTACCCTAGCCGGCCTTTCCTGCCTGGGCAGCTATATGTCTCTGCTCCAGTGGGTAGGGCATCCCAGCTGGGCGGGTCTGGGCCGACTCCAGCTGTCATTGGGAGCCAGGAACACATTAATTGGAGAATCCTTCCTTACCTAGGGCAGCCGGCGTGATTTTTTTCCCCCTCCATACTTCAGGCCCCAGTTTCACTGCCCTTTGTGTTTTGAGAAGGCTTGTAACATGAGCAGCCCCCATTTCTCCAAGAGCCTTTTGTTTAGCCGATTAAAACATTTATTGTGGAAAGACTTGACAAGCACTTCTTGGTCCAGACCAGTTCTTGGGAGGCAGGAGACACCATCACTTAATGATTGGCTTACCCCACAAGGTGAACCTTATCAGTCCCTGAGGGGCTCCCAGAATCAGCTCATAACTATTCAGTAGAGTTTATTTATTAGGAACCTAGGGCCACAGAAGGGGAAGGGAGAGGCTCCAGTTGGCCACTTAGCAGCAAAACAATATAAATATCTGCTTGTTCCTTGTTCACTTGTGTCAGACTCCTGGTGACCCCATTTGGGGTTTTCTTGGCAAAGATGCTGGAGTGGCTTGCCATTTCTTTCTCCAGCTCATTTGACAGATGAAGAAACTAAAACAAGCAGGGTTAGGTGACTTGCCCTGGGTCACATGACTAGTAAGTGTCTGAGGCCAGATTTGAACCCAGGAATCCTCCTGACCCAGGACCAGTGTCCTATCCACTGCACCACCTAGCAGCCCTAGCTTGTCCCTTGTTCTGTTTCATTTATTCTCCGAGAATATGGTTCTTATAGATTAGTAATTCTAAGGCAGAATATAAGGATTTTTAAAGAAATTATGAAGAGACTATTATATAAAAAAATTTCAGGAGGATGAAAAAAAAATCTTGTAACTGAGATGCAAGATTTTTTTTTGATGGACTCTCTAGAATTGGTGAATTTTGGTTATGTTCTCTTGATTCTTCCCACACAGAATTCTAGAAATTAAACTTTTTTTTTTTTTGCAAGAGGACTAGTGAGCGAGTGGTCTCTAGTCTAGTTTCTTTTTGTTTTTTAAACATATTTTTGCAGATGAGGAATCTGAAATCAGGAGAGGAGAAAGACTTGTCAAGGGTTACACATCTAATAAGTGACTATATTTTAAGGTACTAACTCTTAATATTTCATGATGTTATTTTTAAAATTATTAATTTAATTTATTTTTTAAAAATTAGAAAAAAGATAAACATTTTTAAAAGTTGAATTTAAGACTTTTTAAAAAATTATTTCAGACTTTTAATTGTAATACCAAGCTAGTTTTCAGATGAAGAAATAAAAGTATCTATAGCCCTATAAAAATGCTTATAATTACTGTTGATCAGAGAAATGCACATTAAAATAACTCTGAGGTATCTCAGGTATGTCATACCTATCACATTGAAAAGGAAAATGATAAATATTGGGAGGAATGTGGGAAAATTGGGATGCTAACACACTGTTTGTGGAGTTGTGAACTGATCTAACCCTTCTGGGGAGTAATTTGGAATGATGTCCAAAGGACTTTAAAACTCTGAATACCCTTTGATTCAGCAATACCTCTACCAATCAGTACCTTTGTGTCTCAAAGAGATCCAAGAAAGAAGGGAAAGGACTTATGTGTACAAAAATATTTACAGCAGCTCTGTTTATGGTGGCAAGGAATTTGAAATTGAGGGGATGCCCATCAGTCGAGGAACAGCTGAAAAGTTATGGTATATTGTTGTGAACAGAAGATTATTTTGCTATAAGAAATGAAGAGCAGGATGATTTCAGAAAAACCTAGAAAGATGTAAATGAACAAATGCAAAGTGAAGGGAGCAGAACCAGAAAAACATTATATACAGTGAAAGTAATATTGCATAATGAACAATGTGAATGACTTAGCTATTCTTAACTATACAGTGATTCAGGACAATTCCAAAGGACTCATGATGAAACATACTATCTGCCTACAGAAAGAGAACTGATAGCTCCTGAATGCATATCTCTCTCTTTTTCTTCATTTTGTTTTTGTTATTACTGTTTGAGTACTTAGTATCTCAGGGCAGGAAATGGGGATGGAGAAAATTTGGAATTCAATTTTTTTAATGGATGTTAAATATTGTTTTTATGAGTAATTGGGTGGAAAAATAAATTTTCATTTAAAAAATTAAACAGGTAAATGGAGAAAAAAATGATGATGACGAGCTGGAAAGGCTTTAAGTACACTCCTGATGACTGACCAAGTCTGCTCTTCAAGGACTAACCTAGTTTTGTAGGAGATTGGCCACTAAGTGATGAATTATCTGGTCTTGGAAACCTATTAAATCATACAATGATATAAGTTACTTGGTCCTTGAAACAGTTCTAAGAAATAGGGGTAAATAGTATTATCATACCCTTTTTACAGGTGAGGAAATGGAATCTGAGACAGGTCCCGAGCTACCCCTGGTCTTCCACAGCTTGTTAGTGGGAAAGCTTTAGTTAGAACTTCCATTTTCTAACTCTTCCTCTGCATCCCTCCTTGTTCAATCCCAAGAAAATAAAAAGTCAACAAAACTAATCATCACAGAGAAAAAGTCTACCATTATCTGTCTTTTATAACTTGATCCCTACTAATCTTTCCAGTCTCTTCCCTTCTATGTACTATACCAGTGATTCCCAAAGTGGACGCCACCGCCCCCTGGTGGGTGCTGCAGCAAACCAGGGGAGCGGTGATGGCCACAGGTGCATTTATCTTTCCTATTAATTGCTATTAAAATTTAAAAAAATTAATTTCCAGGGGCGCTAAGTAATATTTTTTCTGGAAAGGGGGTGGTAAGCCAAAAAAGTTTGGGAACCACTGTACTATACAATCCAGCATCAGTGTCCGCCATGTTGTCTCTCTATATGACCACCTGATACTTGACCTTCACTGGCATGTTCTCCTTCTTTGATCCCACCTCCTGACTTCTATGGTCTCCTTTAAGTTAAAATCCTTTAAGTTAAAATAAAAGGCCTGCAAGAGGCCTTTCCAAGACTCCCTGCCCTGGTAGTGTTGTTCAGTTATATCCTACTCTTTGTGACTCCCACAGACCGTAAAATTCCAGAGAGGGTCTCAGTTCCTTTCCCAAAGCTACATAGGGCATCAGTGGCAGAGCAGGGGGATTCCTTTTTTGCTCTTCTCTGAGGCTAGTAGTCTTCAAGCTTTCCAGTAACTAAAAAAATCAAGAACTGAATGACAGATTGTGGCGAGCCTTCCAGTTCTTTCCAAAAGAAATGACAGTGACATTGGCCCTTTTGCCCTACGTGGTTGAGGGATCTTAGTTTAGGGTTGGGAAGGCTGATTTTAGAAGCTGTATAAGTAGCGAGGAAGCAGCTATATCAGTAGCAAATGTTGACCCAGAGTAGCTGACATTCCAATCCACCTATCCAAACTAGCTTCCCCTAAATGGCAGGCACGGCAAGAATGTGGCCATGGAAGCAGAAGAGGTATGTATCCTCCGAGTCTTAGCCACAGGAGTTCCCTCAGAAACCAACTCGGGTTCCTAATAGCCAGAATCCTCCTCCCTCCTCCCGCAACAAAGGGAGGGATAAAGCCAATTTCAAATCACCAGACAATCCAGTGATACCCTGCAAGAAGCCCTTAGTGTCTTCAATTAAGAATCAGGAGCCCTAGGCTCTAGTTCCAACTCCACCTCTAATTTGATGTGGCACCTTGTACAAATGTGTTGAGTTCTTTGGGTCCCAGCGTCTTCATCTTTGGAAAGAGAAGGAGTGGTCTAGATGAACTTTTCTGGCTCCGTGATTCCATCAGGCAAGCATTTCCCCCAGCTACTTAACTGTCCCTTACTGTTTTCTATTCTTAGGCTCATAGCATTTAGGACTAGAAGTTACTTTCAAAACCATCTCTAGACATAGGAGGAAACTGAGGCCTTGAGAGGTGGTCACTTGTCCAGAGAAACACTGTGATGTAGTGGAAGATACACTTGTCGTGGAGTTAGAAAAGACCTGGATTCAAATCCAGATTCTAGCTAGCTGTGTGATCACTTACTGCCTTTCCAATTTAAAATGAAACACATTTTTTTTTCATCTACACTCATGAATTCACCGTATAGGGAATACCTGGTGTAAAAATACACTTATTTGCTAGAACTCTTTTGTAACTAAAATCCTTAAAGCAGGGATTCTTCATTGTTTTCTGTCGCTGAACCCCTTTTTTGGTCTGGTTAAACTCATGAGCCCCTCTCAGGCAGAGTAGTTTTTCTTAAGTGCATTAAATAAATACACAGGATTTCAATAGAAAAAATTATGATGAAATCCTGTTATTACAATATTAAATTTAATGAAAACCTTAAGTTCAAAGACCCCAGGTGAAGAACTCCTGTTATAGAGAGCTGCCTGGGAATGCTAAGAGGTTAAATGAATTTTGAAGAACCATATAACAAGTCAGATGGAAGGCTTGAACCCAAGACTTCCAGATTCCCTATCCACTATGCCTCTCTTTGTTGCTATTGTTGTTATTGTTCAAGGACATACAAGTAATAAACAACAGAACTGAATTTGAATCCTGGTCTTCAGACTCCAAATCCAAAGTCCAATTCTGGGGTTCAGTGCATATGGTACAATAATGTATTTCAGCAGAAAGAATGCAGAATGAGGAATGAAACGACTTCACCATCTACTTCCCGTGTGACCTTGGGCAAGTCACAAACACTCTGGGTTTTGGGAAGTGGTTGGAAAATAAGACTGCTCATGTCTCTCCCTTCTTAATTTAAACCTATGACCCCTTCCCTAGCAGAGACCTCTGATGACTATTTCTGTGGTAGTGAGGATGAAGAGAAGGAAATTTGACTCAGACTCAGATATTTTCCATAACAAAACTTCTTTCAGGGTCTAACTTCATTTAGTCCCTGAGGCCTCTGGACCTGTGTTTATTTGCATGGTCTTTTTATTTTTTTTATTTTTTTATTTTTTGGAGTAATATGACCACAAATTCGTTTGTGGCTAGGTACAGCAGCCATTTGAAAGGCACACTTGGCAGGAGACAGAATGATACATCCGGAGTCAGGAGACTGGACTTAAATTGTAGGTGGTTCTAGGAGTGGAGAATTGGAAGGGTCCCGAAAGGTCATCTTACCCAACCTTGCAGAAGAAACAGAGATAGAAAAGTGGGGGAACTGGCTAAAAGTCACAGAGAGCCAATGACAGCTGGCCAGGCCTCCTATCTTGAAGGCCAAATGCTCTTTTGACTACAATAGAAATTCTGAACCGCAGGGGGAAGATGAACCACAATAGTAGTAGACACACCGAACTTGAGAATATTTCTGTCCCAGGGGCTTTCACTGTCATTGGCCATCTTATTTGTTCCATCATGAACCCGTTTGGGGTTTTCTTGGTGAAGATACTAGAGTGGTTTGCCATTTCCTTCTCCAGCTCATTTTCCAGTTGAGGAAACTGAGGCAAAGGCCAAGTGACTAATTAGGCCAGGATCACACAGCTGGTAAGTATATTAGGTCAGGTTTGAACTCTAGCATTCTATCCAGTACTCCACTAAAGCACCAAAGAAGCTGGGCATTGGAGTTTCTTTCTGGTTTTAAAATTCCCTTGCTTTGAATGATCACTTTTATCACTTTATAGCAGTGATTCCCAAAGTGGGCCCCTGGTGGGTGCTACAGCCATCCAGGGGGGGGCCGTGATGGCCACAGGCACATTTATCTTTCCTATTAATTGCTGTTAAAATTTTTTAAAAATTAATTTCCAGGGGGCTAAGTAATATTTTTTCTGGAAAGGGGGGCGATAGGACAACAACGTTTGGGAACCACTGCTTTATAGCATAGAAAAAAGAAGTCTTATGGAAGCCTTTGGTTTTTAGATCATGATCATTTCTGGTAGTCACTTAGGATATTTATGACATTTGCCCTAGTAGCCCCCCACCTCTCTGCTGAAACATTACTGGCTTTCCAGTTACTCAGTTCTACCAGTTAATTTGCCTTAAACTTCCCCCTTCTTTCTCACCTGGGTCAGGGGTTGGTTTAGCCAAACATAACTAGTCTCTTGAAGTCACTTTCCAGCTCCTGTCATAGTGGAAGCCTAGATCCCTCTCATTTTCCTCATCATAAAGGGGAACAAATACGGATAATATGATTTCGAGTTTGGTGCCTTTGCAATATTGCTTCAATTAAATTAGGAAATGATTAAGCATTGCTTTTTCTGCAGTATTATATATGGGCATTTTCTTTTAAAAGACTTGTGTGTGTGTATGTGTGTGTGTGTGTGTGTGTGTTTTCTACTTTCTTTTTGCTATTTCTGGCTTTAGATTTTTCCTTTAATTTGTGTTATATATTTGTGCTAGGAAATTATATGATGACCTTCACAAAGTATTTGTTGTAGTGTTTGATCATTCAATCACATCAAAATCTTCATTAATCCATTTGGGGTTTTCTTGGCAAAGATACTGCAATGGTTTGTCATTTCCTTCTCCAGATCATTTTACAGATGAGGAAACTGAGGCAAACAGAGTTAAGTGATTTTTACAGGGTCACACAGCTAGTAAATGTCTAAGGCCAGATTCAAACTCAAAAGGATGTCTTTCTTTCTTTTTCTTTTTCTTTTTTTTTAACCCTTACCTTCTGTCTTGGAGTCAATACTACGTATTGGCTCCAAGGCAGAAGAGTGGTAAGGGCTAGGCAATGGGGATTAAGTGACTTGCCAAGGGTCACACAGCTGGGAAGTGTCTGAGGTCAGATTTGAATCCGGTACTTCCCGTCTCTAGGCCTGAGTCTCAATCCACTGAGATACCCAGCTGACTACATGCCCAGCACTCCATCCACAGCTCCAGCTAGTTGCTCTTTTATTGGTCAGACACTGTAGAAGAGCTCCCATTTAGCTAAATAAGTAAAACATTGACAAAGAGTTTTTTTTTCAGGCCAGCTCTGTGAGATAGTTTATATATTATTGTTCCCATTTCAGAGTTGACAAAAATGAGACTCAGGGAGGTGAAGGACCTAATCTGTGGTCATCCAGATGGGAATTTAAACTAGCTCTTTTGAATCTCAAGGCCAGTATTTTATTTCTCTCTCTCTCTCTCTCTCTCTCTCTCTCTCTCTCTCTCTCTCTCTCTCTCTCTCTCCATATATACATATATATATATATTTCTCCAGCTCTCTATTTGTCTCTGTCTCTGTCTCCCTATCTCTGTCTCTTTGTTTTTTCTCTCTCTATCTCTGTCTGTCTGTCTTTCCTCTCTTTCCTCAGTGTTATAACCCTTCTGAGAATGATTGCACTTGTCATTTTCCTTTAACTAGTGGCTCACCTCATGGCAGGGTTGAAAGGGACTCAGTAGCCATGCAGCCTGTTCAGCATGGCAACCAGAATCCCTCCTTTTGACAAATGATCACCCACATT